>NW_027440401.1:0-112141 GCF_031893055.1 Leptodactylus fuscus
AGAAGTTTCCTTTTCTTTTTGGCAGAAAGTCTCAGGGCGTGCAAACGGCCAAACTTCTACAGATCCCAAGAGTCGACCCATCTGTCCCAAGACTGCCGTATCTTTGCCCCCACCTTTTTTTCCCAGATGTCGCCTCCTTTTGAAAAAAAAAGGTCAATGACTAAATCCAATGCAATTTGCTATTAACCGCTGCCACATGTGTGTTTTTTCCTTCACCCTTCCATTTCAGTGGCGCAATGAAATAGATCATTCCTTTCCGGTCGGTCAGGGAAACCTCATCTTCGGCAGGAGCGCAATCGGCACGGCATTCACCGTCTTCCTCGTTAGTATAGTGGTGAGTATCGCCGCCTGTCACGCGGGAGACCGGGGTTCGATTCCCCGACGGGGTGTGCTTCCTTTTTTTTCTCTCCTCAGCCTTGCTTTCTCTGGAACTCTTTTCCAGGATCCTCTTCATCGTTGCCACTTTGACCTAGCCCATCCATGGCAGTACAGCTTCCTATTTGACACCAAAAAAGCATTTTGGGCTTCCTAGCATCTCGCACATGTCACCTCGACAATGCCGGGCTATCTTTCCCTTCATTTCGCCTTCCAAACACAGCTTGGTCCCCAGGAATGACACGCCACACCCACTTTTCCTTTGGGGAAAAGAAGGTTAATTTTGTCCAACTTCAGTTTCCTTTCCATGGACTTCGCCATTCAAATGACTCAAGATATCATCTGTAGAAGCGCCAATCTTGTCACCAAAGATCCAGTAGCCAAAGGAAGGCTTGAAGTCTTTCTTGAAAAATCCATGCAATCCAGTGTGATGAGATGGCACGGGAATCCACCATCATCTGCAGAAGTTTCCTTTTCTTTTTGGCAGAAAGTCTCAGGGCGTGCAAACGGCCAAACTTCTACAGATCCCAAGAGTCGACCCATCTGTCCCAAGACTGCCGTATCTTTGCCGCCACCTTTTTTTCCCAGATGTCGCCTCCTTTTGAGAAAAAAAGGTCAATGACTAAATCCATTGCAATTTGCTATTAACCGCTGCCACATGTGTGTTTTTTCCTTCACCCTTCCATTTCAGTGGCGCAATGAAATAGATCATTCCTTTCCGGTCGGTTACGGAAACCTCATCGTCGGCTGGAGCGCAATCGGCGCAGCGGTCACCTACTTCCTCGTTAGTATAGTGGTGAGTATCCCTGCCTGTCACGCGGGAGACCGGGGTTCGATTCCCGATGGGGAGTGCTTCCTCTTTTTCTCAACTCAGCCTTGCTTTCTCTGGAACTCTTTCCCAGGATCCTCTTCATCGTTGCCACTTTGACCTAGCCCATCCATGGCAGTACAGCTTCCTGTTTGACACCAAAAAAGCATTTCGGGCTTCCTAGCATCTCGCACATGTCACCTCGACAATGCCGGGCTATCTTTACCTTCATTTCGCCTTCCAAACACAGCTTGGTCCCCAGGAATGACACGCCACACCCACTTTTCCTTTGGGGAAAAGAAGGTTAATTTTGTCCAACTTCAGTTTCCTTTCCATGGACTTCGCCATTCAAATGACTCAAGATATCATCTGTAGAAGCGCCAATCTTGTCACCAAAGATCCAGTAGCCAAAGGAAGGCTTGAAGTCTTTCTTGAAAAATCCATGCAATCCAGTGTGATGAGATGGCACGGGAATCCACCATCATCTGCAGAAGTTTCCTTTTCTTTTTGGCAGAAAGTCTCAGGGCGTGCAAACGGCCAAACTTCTACAGATCCCAAGAGTCGACCCATCTGTCCCAAGACTGCCGTATCTTTGCCGCCACCTTTTTTTCCCAGATGTCGCCTCCTTTTGAGAAAAAAAGGTCAATGACTAAATCCAATGCAATTTGCTATTAACCGCTGCCACATGTGTGTTTTTTCCTTCACCCTTCCATTTCAGTGGCGCAATGAAATAGATCATTCCTTTCCGGTCGCGGAAACCTCATCTTCGGCTGGAGCGCAATCGGCGCGAAGGTCAGCTTCTTCCTCGTTAGTATAGTGGTGAGTATCCCCGCCTGTCACGCGGGAGACCGGGGTTCGATTCCCCGACGGGGAGTGCTTCCTCTTTTTCTCTCCTCAGCTTTGCTTTCTCTGGAACTCTTTCCCAGGATCCTCTTCATCGTTGCCACTTTGACCTAGCCCATCCATGGCAGTACAGCTTCCTGTTTGACACCAAAAAAGCATTTCGGGCTTCCTAGCATCTCGCACATGTCACCTCGACAATGCCGGGCTATCTTTCCCTTCATTTCGCGTTCCAAACACAGCTTGGTCCCCAGAAATGACACGCCACACCCACTTTTCCTTTGGGGAAAAGAAGGTTAATTTTGTCCAACTTCAGTTTCCTTTCCATGGACTTCGCCATTCAAATGACTCAAGATATCATCTGTAGAAGCGCCAATCTTGTCACCAAAGATCCAGTAGCCAAAGGAAGGCTTGAAGTCTTTCTTGAAAAATCCATGCAATCCAGTGTGATGAGATGGCACGGGAATCCACCATCATCTGCAGAAGTTTCCTTTTCTTTTTGGCAGAAAGTCTCAGGGCGTGCAAACGGCCAAACTTCTACAGATCCCAAGAGTCGACCCATCTGTCCCAAGACTGCCGTATCTTTGCCGCCACCTTTTTTTCCCAGATGTCGCCTCCTTTTGAGAAAAAAAGGTCAATGACTAAATCCATTGCAATTTGCTATTAACCGCTGCCCCATGTGTGTTTTTTCCTTCACCCTTCCATTTCAGTGGCGCAATGAAATAGATCATTCCTTTCCGGTCGGTTACGGAAACCTCATCTTCGGCTGGAGCGCAGTCGGCGCAGCAGTCACCTACTTCCTCGTTAGTATAGTGGTGAGTATCACTGCCTGTCACGCGGGAGACCGGGGTTCGATTCCCCGACGGGGAGTGCTTCCTCTTGTTCTCTCCTCAGCCTTGCTTTCTCTGGAACTCTTTCCCAGGATCCTCTTCATCGTTGCCACTTTGACCTAGCCCATCCATGGCAGTACAGCTTCCTGTTTGACACCAAAAAAGCATTTCGGGCTTCCTAGCATCTCGCACATGTCACCTCGACAATGCCGGGCTATCTTTACCTTCATTTCGCCTTCCAAACACAGCTTGGTCCCCAGGAATGACACGCCACACCCACTTTTCCTTTGGGGAAAAGAAGGTTAATTTTGTCCAACTTCAGTTTCCTTTCCATGGACTTCGCCATTCAAATGACTCAAGATATCATCTGTAGAAGCGCCAATCTTGTCACCAAAGATCCAGTAGCCAAAGGAAGGCTTGAAGTCTTTCTTGAAAAATCCATGCAATCCAGTGTGATGAGATGGCACGGGAATCCACCATCATCTGCAGAAGTTTCCTTTTCTTTTTGGCAGAAAGTCTCAGGGCGTGCAAACGGCCAAACTTCTACAGATCCCAAGAGTCGACCCATCTGTCCCAAGACTGCCGTATCTTTGCCGCCACCTTTTTTTCCCAGATGTCGCCTCCTTTTGAGAAAAAAAGGTCAATGACTAAATCCAGTGCAATTTGCTATTAACCGCTGCAACATGTGTGTTTTTACCTTCACCCTTCCATTTCAGTGGCGCAATGAAATAGATCATTCCTTTCCGGTCGGTCACGGAAACCTCATCTTCGGCTGGAGCGCAATCGGCGCGGTGGTCACCTTCTTCCTCGTTAGTATAGTGGAGAGTATCCCCGCCTGTCACGCGGGAGACCGGGGTTCGATTCCCCGACGGGGAGTGCTTCCTCTTTTTCTCTCCTCAGCCTTGCTTTCTCTGGAACTCTTTCCCAGGATCCTCTTCATCGTTGCCACTTTGACCTAGCCCATCCATGGCAGTACAGCTTCCTGTTTGACACCAAAAAAGCATTTCGGGCTTCCTAGCATCTCGCACATGTCACCTCGACAATGCCGGGCTATCTTTCCCTTCATTTCGCCTTCCAAACACAGCTTGGTCCCCAGGAATGACACGCCACACCCACTTTTCCTTTGGGGAAAAGAAGGTTAATTTTGTCCAACTTCAGTTTCCTTTCCATGGACTTCGCCATTCAAATGACTCAAGATATCATCTGTAGAAGCGCCAATCTTGTCACCAAAGATCCAGTAGCCAAAGGAAGGCTTGAAGTCTTTCTTGAAAAATCCATGCAATCCAGTGTGATGAGATGGCACGGGAATCCACCATCATCTGCAGAAGTTTCCTTTTCTTTTTGGCAGAAAGTCTCAGGGCGTGCAAACGGCCAAACTTCTACAGATCCCAAGAGTCGACCCATCTGTCCCAAGACTGCCGTATCTTTGCCGCCACCTTTTTTTCCCAGATGTCGCCTCCTTTTGAGAAAAAAAGGTCAATGACTAAATCCAATGCAATTTGCTATTAACCGCTGCCACATGTGTGTTTTTTCCTTCACCCTTCCATTTCAGTGGCGCAATGAAATAGATCATTCCTTTCCGGTCGGTCGCGGAAGCCTCAACTTCGGCTGGAGCGCAATCGGCGTGGCGGTCAGCTTCTTCCTCGTTAGTATAGTGGTGAGTATCCCCGCCTGTCACGTGGGAGACCGGGGTTCGATTCCCCGACGGGGAGTGCTTCCTCTTTTTCTCTCCTCAGCCTTGCTTTCTCTGGAACTCTTTCCCAGGATCCTCTTCATCGTTGCCACTTTGACCTAGCCCATCCATGGCAGTACAGCTTCCTGTTTGACACCAAAAAAGCATTTCGGGCTTCCTAGCATCTCGCACATGTCACCTCGACAATGCCGGGCTATCTTTCCCTTCATTTCGCCTTCCAAACACAGCTTGGTCCCCAGGAATGACACGCCACACCCACTT
Source organism: Leptodactylus fuscus (assembly GCF_031893055.1). Classification (NCBI taxonomy): domain Eukaryota; kingdom Metazoa; phylum Chordata; class Amphibia; order Anura; family Leptodactylidae; genus Leptodactylus; species Leptodactylus fuscus. Next base: position 4,808 of record NW_027440401.1, read on the forward strand.
TTCCTTTGGGGAAAAGAAGGTTAATTTTGTCCAACTTCAGTTTCCTTTCCATGGACTTCGCCATTCAAATGACTCAAGATATCATCTGTAGAAGCGCCAATCTTGTCACCAAAGATCCAGTAGCCAAAGGAAGGCTTGAAGTCTTTCTTGAAAAATCCATGCAATCCAGTGTGATGAGATGGCACGGGAATCCACCATCATCTGCAGAAGTTTCCTTTTCTTTTTGGCAGAAAGTCTCAGGGCGTGCAAACGGCCAAACTTCTACAGATCCCAAGAGTCGACCAATCTGTCCCAAGACTGCCGTATCTTTGCCGCCACCTTTTTTTCCCAGATGTCACCTCCTTTTGAGAAAAAAAGGTCAATGACTAAATCCATTGCAATTTGCTATTAACCGCTGCCACATGTGTGTTTTTTCCTTCACCCTTACATTTCAGTGGCGCAATGAAATAGATCATTCCTTTCCGGTCGGTCACGGAAACCTCATCTTCGGCTGGAGCGCAATCGGCGCGGTGGTCACCTTCTTCCTCGTTAGTATAGTGTTGAGTATCCCCGCCTGTCACGCGGGAGACCGGGGTTCGATTCCCCGACGGGGAGTGCTTCCTCTTTTTCTCTCCTCAGCCTTGCTTTCTCTGGAACTCTTTCCCAGGATCCTCTTCATCGTTGCCACTCTGACCTAGCCTATCCATGGCAGTACAGCTTCCTGTTTGACACCAAAAAAGCATTTCGGGCTTCCTAGCATCTCGCACATGTCACCTCGACAATTCCGGGCTATCTTTCCCTTCATTTCGCCTTCCAAACACAGCTTGGTCCCCAGGAATGACACGCCACACCCACTTTTCCTTTGGGGAAAAGAAGGTTAATTTTGTCCAACTTCAGTTTCCTTTCCATGGACTTTGCCATTCAAATGACTCAAGATATCATCTGTAGAAGCGCCAATCTTGTCACCAAAGATCCAGTAGCCAAAGGAAGGCTTGAAGTCTTTCTTGAAAAATCCATGCAATCCAGTGTGATGAGATGGCACGGGAATCCACCATCATCTGCAGAAGTTTCCTTTTCTTTTTGGCAGAAAGTCTCAGGGCGTGCAAACGGCCAAACTTCTACAGATCCCAAGAGTCGACCCATCTGTCCCAAGACTGCCGTATCTTTGCCGCCACCTTTTTTTCCCAGATGTCGCCTCCTTTTGAGAAAAAAAGGTCAATGACTAAATCCAATGCAATTTGCTATTAACCGCTGCCACATGTGTGTTTTTTCCTTCACCCTTCCATTTCAGTGGCGCAATGAAATAGATCATTCCTTTCCGGTCGGTCGCGGAAACCTCATCTTCGGCTGGAGCGCAATCGGTGCGGCGGTCACCTTCTTCCTCGTTAGTATAGTGGTGAGTATCCCCGCCTGTCACGCGGGAGACCGGGGTTCGATTCCCCGACGGGGAGTGCTTCCTCTTTTTCTCTCCTCAGCCTTGCTTTCTCTGGAACTCTTTCCCAGGATCCTCTTCATCGTTGCCACTTTGACCTAGCCCATCCATGGCAGTACAGCTTCCTGTTTGACACCAAAAAAGCATTTCGGGCTTCCTAGCATCTCGCACATGTCACCTCGACAATGCCGGGCTATCTTTACCTTCATTTCGCCTTCCAAACACAGCTTGGTCCCCAGGAATGACACGCCACACCCACTTTTCCTTTGGGGAAAAGAAGGTTAATTTTGTCCAACTTCAGTTTCCTTTCCATGGACTTCGCCATTCAAATAACTCAAGATATCATCTGTAGAAGCGCCAATCTTGTCACCAAAGATCCAGTAGCCAAAGGAAGGCTTGAAGTCTTTCTTGAAAACTCCATGCAATCCAGAGTGATGAGATGGCACGGGAATCCACCATCATCTGCAGAAGTTTCCTTTTCTTTTTGGCAGAAAGTCTCAGGGCGTGCAAACGGCCAAACTTCTACAGATCCCAAGAGTCGACCCATCTGTCCCAAGACTGCCGTATCTTTGCCGCCACCTTTTTTTCCCAGATGTCGCCTCCTTTTGAGAAAAAAAGGTCAATGACTAAATCCAATGCAATTTGCTATTAACCGCTGCCACATGTGTGTTTTTTCCTTCACCCTTCCATTTCAGTGGCGCAATGAAATAGATCATTCCTTTCCCGTCGGTCGCGGAAACCTCATCTTCGGCTGGAGCGCAATCGGCGCGGCGGTCACCTTCTTCCTCGTTAGTATAGTGGTGAGTATCCCCGCCTGTCACGCGGGAGACCGGGGTTCGATTCCCCGACGGGGAGTGCTTCCTCTTTTTCTCTCCTCAGCCTTGCTTTCTCTGGAACTCTTTCCCAGGATCCTCTTCATCGTTGCCACTTTGACCTAGCCCATCCATGGCAGTACAGCTTCCTGTTTGACACCAAAAAAGCATTTCGGGTTTCCTAGCATCTCGCACATGTCACCTCGACAATGCCGGGCTATCTTTCCCTTCATTTCGCCTTCCAAACACAGCTTGGTCCCCAGGAATGACACGCCACACCCACTTTTCCTTTGGGGAAAAGAAGGTTAATTTTGTCCAACTTCAGTTTCCTTTCCATGGACTTCGCCATTCAAATGACTCAAGATATCATCTGTAGAAGCGCCAATCTTGTCACCAAAGATCCAGTAGCCAAAGGAAGGCTTGAAGTCTTTCTTGAAAAATCCATGCAATCCAGTGTGATGAGATGGCACGGGAATCCACCATCATCTGCAGAAGTTTCCTTTTCTTTTTGGCAGAAAGTCTCAGGGCGTGCAAACGGCCAAACTTCTACAGATCCCAAGAGTCGACCCATCTGTCCCAAGACTGCCGTATCTTTGCCGCCACCTTTTTTTCCCAGATGTCACCTCCTTTTGAGAAAAAAAGGTCAATGACTAAATCCATTGCAATTTGCTATTAACCGCTGCCACATGTGTGTTTTTTCCTTCACCCTTCCATTTCAGTGGCGCAATGAAATAGATCATTCCTTTCCGGTCGGTCACGGAAACCTCATCTTCGGCTGGAGCGCAATCGGCGCGGTGGTCACCTTCTTCCTCGTTAGTATAGTGTTGAGTATCCCCGCCTGTCACGCGGGAGACCGGGGTTCGATTCCCCGACGGGGAGTGCTTCCTCTTTTTCTCTCCTCAGCCTTGCTTTCTCTGGAACTCTTTCCCAGGATCCTCTTCATCGTTGCCACTCTGACCTAGCCTATCCATGGCAGTACAGCTTCCTGTTTGACACCAAAAAAGCATTTCGGGCTTCCTAGCATCTCGCACATGTCACCTCGACAATTCCGGGCTATCTTTCCCTTCATTTCGCCTTCCAAACACAGCTTGGTCCCCAGGAATGACACGCCACACCCACTTTTCCTTTGGGGAAAAGAAGGTTAATTTTGTCCAACTTCAGTTTCCTTTCCATGGACTTTGCCATTCAAATGACTCAAGATATCATCTGTAGAAGCGCCAATCTTGTCACCAAAGATCCAGTAGCCAAAGGAAGGCTTGAAGTCTTTCTTGAAAAATCCATGCAATCCAGTGTGATGAGATGGCACGGGAATCCACCATCATCTGCAGAAGTTTCCTTTTCTTTTTGGCAGAAAGTCTCAGGGCGTGCAAACGGCCAAACTTCTACAGATCCCAAGAGTCGACCCATCTGTCCCAAGACTGCCGTATCTTTGCCGCCACCTTTTTTTCCCAGATGTCGCCTCCTTTTGAGAAAAAAAGGTCAATGACTAAATCCAATGCAATTTGCTATTAACCGCTGCCACATGTGTGTTTTTTCCTTCACCCTTCCATTTCAGTGGCGCAATGAAATAGATCATTCCTTTCCGGTCGGTCGCGGAAACCTCATCTTCGGCTGGAGCGCAATCGGTGCGGCGGTCACCTTCTTCCTCGTTAGTATAGTGGTGAGTATCCCCGCCTGTCACGCGGGAGACCGGGGTTCGATTCCCCGACGGGGAGTGCTTCCTCTTTTTCTCTCCTCAGCCTTGCTTTCTCTGGAACTCTTTCCCAGGATCCTCTTCATCGTTGCCACTTTGACCTAGCCCATCCATGGCAGTACAGCTTCCTGTTTGACACCAAAAAAGCATTTCGGGCTTCCTAGCATCTCGCACATGTCACCTCGACAATGCCGGGCTATCTTTACCTTCATTTCGCCTTCCAAACACAGCTTGGTCCCCAGGAATGACACGCCACACCCACTTTTCCTTTGGGGAAAAGAAGGTTAATTTTGTCCAACTTCAGTTTCCTTTCCATGGACTTCGCCATTCAAATAACTCAAGATATCATCTGTAGAAGCGCCAATCTTGTCACCAAAGATCCAGTAGCCAAAGGAAGGCTTGAAGTCTTTCTTGAAAAATCCATGCAATCCAGAGTGATGAGATGGCACGGGAATCCACCATCATCTGCAGAAGTTTCCTTTTCTTTTTGGCAGAAAGTCTCAGGGCGTGCAAACGGCCAAACTTCTACAGATCCCAAGAGTCGACCCATCTGTCCCAAGACTGCCGTATCTTTGCCGCCACCTTTTTTTCCCAGATGTCGCCTCCTTTTGAGAAAAAAAGGTCAATGACTAAATCCAATGCAATTTGCTATTAACCGCTGCCACATGTGTGTTTTTTCCTTCACCCTTCCATTTCAGTGGCGCAATGAAATAGATCATTCCTTTCCCGTCGGTCGCGGAAACCTCATCTTCGGCTGGAGCGCAATCGGCGCGGCGGTCACCTTCTTCCTCGTTAGTATAGTGGTGAGTATCCCCGCCTGTCACGCGGGAGACCGGGGTTTGATTCCCCGACGGGGAGTGCTTCCTCTTTTTCTCTCCTCAGCCTTGCTTTCTCTGGAACTCTTTCCCAGGATCCTCTTCATCGTTGCCACTTTGACCTAGCCCATCCATGGCAGTACAGCTTCCTGTTTGACACCAAAAAAGCATTTCGGGCTTCCTAGCATCTCGCACATGCCACCTCGACAATGCCGGGCTATCTTTCCCTTCATTTCGCCTTCCAAACACAGCTTGGTCCCCAGGAATGACACGCCACACCCACTTTTCCTTTGGGGAAAAGAAGGTTAATTTTGTCCAACTTCAGTTTCCTTTCCATGGACTTCGCCATTCAAATGACTCAAGATATCATCTGTAGAAGCGCCAATCTTGTCACCAAAGATCCAGTAGCCAAAGGAAGGCTTGAAGTCTTTCTTGAAAAATCCATGCAATCCAGTGTGATGAGATGGCACGGGAATCCACCATCATCTGCAGAAGTTTCCTTTTCTTTTTGGCAGAAAGTCTCAGGGCGTGCAAACGGCCAAACTTCTACAGATCCCAAGAGTCGACCCATCTGTCCCAAGACTGCCGTATCTTTGCCGCCACCTTTTTTTCCCAGATGTCGCCTCCTTTTGAGAAAAAAAGGTCAATGACTAAATCCAATGCAATTTGCTATTAACCGCTGCCACATGTGTGTTTTTTCCTTCACCCTTCCATTTCAGTGGCGCAATGAAATAGATCATTCCTTTCCGGTCGGTCGCGGAAACCTCATCTTCAGCTGGAGCGCAATCGGCGCGGCGGTTACCTTCTTCCTCGTTAGTATAGTGGTGAGTATCCCTGCCTGTCACGCGGGAGACCGGGGTTCGATTCCCCGACGGGGAGTGCTTCCTCTTTTTCTCTCCTCAGCCTTCCTTTCTCTGGAACTCTTTCCCAGGATCCTCTTCATCGTTGCCACTTTGACCTAGCCCATCCATGGCAGTACAGCTTCCTGTTTGACACCAAAAAAGCATTTCGGGCTTCCTAGCATCTCGCACATGTCACCTCGACAATGCCGGGCTATCTTTCCCTTCATTTCGCCTTCCAAACACAGCTTGGTCCCCAGGAATGACACGCCACACCCACTTTTCCTTTGGGGAAAAGAAGGTTAATTTTGTCCAACTTCAGTTTCCTTTCCATGGACTTCGCCATTCAAATGACTCAAGATATCATCTGTAGAAGCGCCAATCTTGTCACCAAAGATCCAGTAGCCAAAGGAAGGCTTGAAGTCTTTCTTGAAAAATCCATGCAATCCAGTGTGATGAGATGGCACGGGAATCCACCATCATCTGCAGAAGTTTCCTTTTCTTTTTGGCAGAAAGTCTCAGGGCGTGCAAACGGCCAAACTTCTACAGATCCCAAGAGTCGACCCATCTGTCCCAAGACTGCCGTATCTTTGCCGCCACCTTTTTTTCCCAGATGTCGCCTCCTTTTGAGAAAAAAAGGTCAATGACTAAATCCAATGCAATTTGCTATTAACCGCTGCCACATGTGTGTTTTTTCCTTCACCCTTCCATTTCAGTGGCGCAATGAAATAGATCATTCCTTTCCGGTCGGTCGCGGAAACCTCATCTTCGGCTGGAGCGCAATCGACGCGGCGGTCACCTTCTTCCTCGTTAGTATAGTGGTGAGTATCCCCGCCTGTCACGCGGGAGACCGGGGTTCGATTCCCCGACGGGGAGTGCTTCCTCTTTTTCTCTCCTCAGCCTTGCTTTCTCTGGAACTCTTTCCCAGGATCCTCTTCATCGTTGCCACTTTGACCTAGCCCATCCATGGCAGTACAGCTTCCTGTTTGACACCAAAAAAGCATTTCGGGCTTCCTAGCATCTCGCACATGTCACCTCGACAATGCCGGGCTATCTTTCCCTTCATTTCGCCTTCCAAACACAGCTTGGTCCCCAGGAATGACACGCCACACCCACTTTTCCTTTGGGGAAAAGAAGGTTAATTTTGTCCAACTTCAGTTTCCTTTCCATGGACTTCGCCATTCAAATGACTCAAGATATCATCTGTAGAAGCGCCAATCTTGTCACCAAAGATCCAGTAGCCAAAGGAAGGCTTGAAGTCTTTCTTGAAAAATCCATGCAATCCAGTGTGATGAGATGGCACGGGAATCCACCATCATCTGCAGAAGTTTCCTTTTCTTTTTGGCAGAAAGTCTCAGGGCGTGCAAACGGCCAAACTTCTACAGATCCCAAGAGTCGACCCATCTGTCCCAAGACTGCCGTATCTTTGCCGCCACCTTTTTTTCCCAGATGTCGCCTCCTTTTGAGAAAAAAAGGTCAATGACTAAATCCAATGCAATTTGCTATTAACCGCTGCCACATGTGTGTTTTTTCCTTCACCCTTCCATTTCAGTGGCGCAATGAAATAGATCATTCCTTTCCGGTCGGTCGCGGAAACCTCATCTTCGGCTGGAGCGCAATCGGCGCGGCGGTCAGCTTCTTCCTCATTAGTATAGTGGTGAGTATCCCCGCCTGTCATGCGGGAGACCGGGGTTCGATTCCCCGACGGGGAGTGCTTCCTCTTTTTCTTTCCTCAGCCTTGCTTTCTCTGGAACTCTTTCCCAGGATCCTCTTCATCGTTGCCACTTTGACCTAGCCCATCCATGGCAGTACAGCTTCCTGTTTGACACCAAAAAAGCATTTCGGGCTTCCTAGCATCTCGCACATGTCACCTCGACAATGCCGGGCTATCTTTCCCTTCATTTCGCCTTCCAAACACAGCTTGGTCCCCAGGAATGACACGCCACACCCACTTTTCCTTTGGGGAAAAGAAGGTTAATTTTGTCCAACTTCAGTTTCCTTTCCATGGACTTCGCCATTCAAATGACTCAAGATATCATCTGTAGAAGCGCCAATCTTGTCACCAAAGATCCAGTAGCCAAAGGAAGGCTTGAAGTCTTTCTTGAAAAATCCATGCAATCCAGTGTGATGAGATGGCACGGGAATCCACCATCATCTGCAGAAGTTTCCTTTTCTTTTTGGCAGAAAGTCTCAGGGCGTGCAAACGGCCAAACTTCTACAGATCCCAAGAGTCGACCCATCTGTCCCAAGACTGCCGTATCTTTGCCGCCACCTTTTTTTCCCAGATGTCGCCTCCTTTTGAGAAAAAAAGGTCAATGACTAAATCCAATGCAATTTGCTATTAACCGCTGCCACATGTGTGTTTTTTCCTTCACCCTTCCATTTCAGTGGCGCAATGAAATAGATCATTCCTTTCCGGTCGGTCACGGAAACCTCATCTTCGGCTGGAGCGCAATCGGCGTAGTGGTCACCTTCTTCCTCGTTAGTATAGTGGTAAGTATCCCCGCCTGTCACGCGGGAGACCGGGGTTCGATTCCCCGACGGGGAGTGCTTCCTCTTTTTCTCTCCTCAGCCTTCCTTTCTCTGGAACTCTTTCCCAGGATCCTCTTCATCGTTGCCACTTTGACCTAGCCCATCCATGGCAGTACAGCTTCCTGTTTGACACCAAAAAAGCATTTCGGGCTTCCTAGCATCTCTAACATGTCACCTCGACAATGCCGGTCTTTTTTTCTCTTCATTTCACCTTCCAAACACAGCTTGTTCCCCAGGAATGACACGCCACACCCACTTTTCCTTTGGGGAAAAGAAGGTTAATTTTGTGCAACTTCAGTTTCCTTTCCATGGACTTCGCCATTCAAATGACTCAAGATATCATCGGTAGAAGCGCCAATCTTGTCACCAAAGATCCAGTAGCCAAAGGAAGGCTTGAAGTCTTTCTTGAAAAATCCATGCAATCCAGTGTGATGAGATGGCACGGGAATCCACCATCATCTGCAGAAGTTTCCTTTTCTTTTTGGCAGAAAGTCTCAGGGCGTGCAAACGGCCAAACTTCTACAGATCCCAAGAGTCGACCCATCTGTCCCAAGACTGCCGTATCATTGCCGCCACCTTTTTTTCCCAGATGTCGCCTCCTTTTGAGAAAAAAAGGTCAATGACTAAATCCAATGCAATTTGCTATTAACCGCTGCCACATGTGTGTTTTTTCCTTCACCCTTCCATTTCAGTGGCGCAATGAAATAGATCATTCCTTTCCGGTCGGTCGCGGAAACCTCATCTTCGGCTGGAGCGCAATCAGCATGGTGGTCACCTTCTTCCTCGTTAGTATAGTGGTGAGTATCCCCGCCTGTCACGTGGGAGACCGGGGTTCGATTCCCCGACGGGGAGTGCATCCTCTTTTTCTCTCCTCAGCCTTGCTTTCTCTGGAACTCTTTCCCAGGATCCTCTTCATCGTTGCCACTTTGACCTAGCCCATCCATGGCAGTACAGCTTCCTGTTTGACACCAAAAAAGCATTTCGGGCTTCCTAGCATCTCGCACATGTCACCTCGACAATGCCGGGCTATCTTTCCCTTCATTTCGCCTTCCAAACACAGCTTGGTCCCCAGGAATGACACGCCACACCCACTTTTCCTTTGGGGAAAAGAAGGTTAATTTTGTCCAACTTCAGTTTCCTTTCCATGGACTTCGCCATTCAAATGACTCAAGATATCATCTGTAGAAGCGCCAATCTTGTCACCAAAGATCCAGTAGCCAAAGGAAGGCTTGAAGTCTTTCTTGAAAAATCCATGCAATCCAGTGTGATGAGATGGCACGGGAATCCACCATCATCTGCAGAAGTTTCCTTTTCTTTTTGGCAGAAAGTCTCAGGGCGTGCAAACGGCCAAACTTCTACAGATCCCAAGAGTCGACCCATCTGTCCCAAGACTGCCGTATCTTTGCCGCCACCTTTTTTTCCCAGATGTCGCCTCCTTTTGAGAAAAAAAGGTCAATGACTAAATCCAATGCAATTTGCTATTAACTGCTGCCACATGTGTGTTTTTTCCTTCACCCTTCCATTTCAGTGGCGCAATGAAATAGATCATTCCTTTCCGGTCGGTCGCGGAAACCTCATCTTCGGCTGGAGCGCAATCGGCGTGGCGGTCAGCTTCTTCCTCGTTAGTATAGTGGTGAGTATCCCCGCCTGTCACGCGGGAGACCGGGGTTCGATTCCCCGACGGGGAGTGCTTCCTCTTTTTCTCTCCTCAGCCTTGCTTTCTCTGGAACTCTTTCCCAGGATCCTCTTCATCGTTGCCACTTTGACCTAGCCCATCCATGGCAGTACAGCTTCCTGTTTGACACCAAAAAAGCATTTCGGGTTTCCTAGCATCTCGCACATGTCACCTCGACAATGCCGGGCTATCTTTCCCTTCATTTCGCCTTCCAAACACAGCTTGGTCCCCAGGAATGACACGCCACACCCACTTTTCCTTTGGGGAAAAGAAGGTTAATTTTGTCCAACTTCAGTTTCCTTTCCATGGACTTCGCCATTCAAATGACTCAAGATATCATCTGTAGAAGCGCCAATCTTGTCACCAAAGATCCAGTAGCCAAAGGAAGGCTTGAAGTCTTTCTTGAAAAATCCATGCAATCCAGTGTGATGAGATGGCACGGGAATCCACCATCATCTGCAGAAGTTTCCTTTTCTTTTTGGCAGAAAGTCTCAGGGCGTGCAAACGGCCAAACTTCTACAGATCCCAAGAGTCGACCCATCTGTCCCAAGACTGCCGTATCTTTGCCGCCACCTTTTTTTCCCAGATGTCGCCTCCTTTTGAGAAAAAAAGGTCAATGACTAAATCCAGTGCAATTTGCTATTAACCGCTGCCACATGTGTGTTTTTACCTTCACCCTTCCATTTCAGTGGCGCAATGAAATAGATCATTCCTTTCCGGTCGGTCACGGAAACCTCATCTTCGGCTGGAGCGCAATCGGCGCGGTGGTCACCTTCTTCCTCGTTAGTATAGTGGAGAGTATCCCCGCCTGTCACGCGGGAGACCGGGGTTCGATTCCCCGACGGGGAGTGCTTCCTCTTTTTCTCTCCTCAGCCTTGCTTTCTCTGGAACTCTTTCCCAGGATCCTCTTCATCGTTGCCACTTTGACCTAGCCCATCCATGGCAGTACAGCTTCCTGTTTGACACCAAAAAAGCATTTCGGGCTTCCTAGCATCTCGCACATGTCACCTCGACAATGCCGGGCTATCTTTCCCTTCATTTCGCCTTCCAAACACAGCTTGGTCCCCAGGAATGACACGCCACACCCACTTTTCCTTTGGGGAAAAGAAGGTTAATTTTGTCCAACTTCAGTTTCCTTTCCATGGACTTCGCCATTCAAATGACTCAAGATATCATCTGTAGAAGCGCCAATCTTGTCACCAAAGATCCAGTAGCCAAAGGAAGGCTTGAAGTCTTTCTTGAAAAATCCATGCAATCCAGTGTGATGAGATGGCACGGGAATCCACCATCATCTGCAGAAGTTTCCTTTTCTTTTTGGCAGAAAGTCTCAGGGCGTGCAAACGGCCAAACTTCTACAGATCCCAAGAGTCGACCCATCTGTCCCAAGACTGCCGTATCTTTGCCGCCACCTTTTTTTCCCAGATGTCGCCTCCTTTTGAGAAAAAAAGGTCAATGACTAAATCCAGTGCAATTTGCTATTAACCGCTGCCACATGTGTGTTTTTACCTTCACCCTTCCATTTCAGTGGCGCAATGAAATAGATCATTCCTTTCCGGTCGGTCACGGAAACCTCATCTTCGGCTGGAGCGCAATCGGCGCGGTGGTCACCTTCTTCCTCGTTAGTATAGTGGAGAGTATCCCCGCCTGTCACGCGGGAGACCGGGGTTCGATTCCCCGACGGGGAGTGCTTCCTCTTTTTCTCTCCTCAGCCTTGCTTTCTCTGGAACTCTTTCCCAGGATCCTCTTCATCGTTGCCACTTTGACCTAGCCCATCCATGGCAGTACAGCTTCCTGTTTGACACCAAAAAAGCATTTCGGGCTTCCTAGCATCTCGCACATGTCACCTCGACAATGCCGGGCTATCTTTCCCTTCATTTCGCCTTCCAAACACAGCTTGGTCCCCAGGAATGACACGCCACACCCACTTTTCCTTTGGGGAAAAGAAGGTTAATTTTGTCCAACTTCAGTTTCCTTTCCATGGACTTCGCCATTCAAATGACTCAAGATATCATCTGTAGAAGCGCCAATCTTGTCACCAAAGATCCAGTAGCCAAAGGAAGGCTTGAAGTCTTTCTTGAAAAATCCATGCAATCCAGTGTGATGAGATGGCACGGGAATCCACCATCATCTGCAGAAGTTTCCTTTTCTTTTTGGCAGAAAGTCTCAGGGCGTGCAAACGGCCAAACTTCTACAGATCCCAAGAGTCGACCCATCTGTCCCAAGACTGCCGTATCTTTGCCGCCACCTTTTTTTCCCAGATGTCGCCTCCTTTTGAGAAAAAAAGGTCAATGACTAAATCCAATGCAATTTGCTATTAACCGCTGCCACATGTGTGTTTTTTCCTTCACCCTTCCATTTCAGTGGCGCAATGAAATAGATCATTCCTTTCCGGTCGGTCGCGGAAACCTCATCTTCGGCTGGAGCGCAATCGGCGCGGCGGTCACCTTCTTCCTCGTTAGTATAGTGGTGAGTATCCCTGCCTGTCACGCGGGAGACCGGGGTTCGATTCCCCGACGGGGAGTGCTTCCTCTTTTTCTCTCCTCAGCCTTGCTTTCTCTGGAACTCTTTCCCAGGATCCTCTTCATCGTTGCCACTTTGACCTAGCCCATCCATGGCAGTACAGCTTCCTGTTTGACACCAAAAAAGCATTTCGGGCTTCCTAGCATCTCGCACATGTCACCTCGACAATGCCGGGCTATCTTTCCCTTCATTTCGCCTTCCAAACACAGCTTGGTCCCCAGGAATGACACGCCACACCCACTTTTCCTTTGGGGAAAAGAAGGTTAATTTTGTCCAACTTCAGTTTCCTTTCCATGGACTTCGCCATTCAAATGACTCAAGATATCATCTGTAGAAGCGCCAATCTTGTCACCAAAGATCCAGTAGCCAAAGGAAGGCTTGAAGTCTTTCTTGAAAACTCCATGCAATCCAGTGTGATGAGATGGCACGGGAATCCACCATCATCTGCAGAAGTTTCCTTTTCTTTTTGGCAGAAAGTCTCAGGGCGTGCAAACGGCCAAACTTCTACAGATCCCAAGAGTCGACCCATCTGTCCCAAGACTGCCGTATCTTTGCCGCCACCTTTTTTTCCCAGATGTCGCCTCCTTTTGAGAAAAAAAGGTCAATGACTAAATCCAATGCAATTTGCTATTAACCGCTGCCACATGTGTGTTTTTTCCTTCACCCTTCCATTTCAGTGGCGCAATGAAATAGATCATTCCTTTCCCGTCGGTCGCGGAAACCTCATCTTCGGCTGGAGCGCAATCGGCGTGGCGGTCAGCTTCTTCCTCGTTAGTATAGTGGTGAGTATCCCTGCCTGTCACGCGGGAGACCGGGGTTCGATTCCCCGACGGGGAGTGCTTCCTCTTTTTCTCTCCTCAGCCTTGCTTTCTCTGGAACTCTTTCCCAGGATCCTCTTCATTTGACCTAGCCCATCCATGGCAGTACAGCTTCCTGTTTGACACCAAAAAAGCATTTCGGGTTTCCTAGCATCTCGCACATGTCACCTCGACAATGCCGGGCTATCTTTCCCTTCATTTCGCCTTCCAAACACAGCTTGGTCCCCAGGAATGACACGCCACACCCACTTTTCCTTTGGGGAAAAGAAGGTTAATTTTGTCCAACTTCAGTTTCCTTTCCATGGACTTCGCCATTCAAATGACTCAAGATATCATCTGTAGAAGCGCCAATCTTGTCACCAAAGATCCAGTAGCCAAAGGAAGGCTTGAAGTCTTTCTTGAAAAATCCATGCAATCCAGTGTGATGAGATGGCACGGGAATCCAACATCATCTGCAGAAGTTTCCTTTTCTTTTTGGCAGAAAGTCTCAGGGCGTGCAAACGGCCAAACTTCTACAGATCCCAAGAGTCGACCCATCTGTCCCAAGACTGCCGTATCTTTGCCGCCACCTTTTTTTCCCAGATGTCACCTCCTTTTGAGAAAAAATGGTCAATGACTAAATCCAATGCAATTTGCTATTAACCGCTGCCACATGTGTGTTTTTACCTTCACCCTTCCATTTCAGTGGCGCAATGAAATAGATCATTCTTTTCCGGTCGGTCACGGAAACCTCATCTTCGGCTGGAGCGCAATCGGCGCGGTGGTCACCTTCTTCCTCATTAGTATAGTGGTGAGTATCCCCGCCTGTCACGCGGGAGACCGGGGTTCGATTCCCCGACGGGGAGTGCTTCCTCTTTTTCTCTCCTCAGCCTTGCTTTCTCTGGAACTCTTTCCCAGGATCCTCTTCATCGTTGCCACTCTGACCTAGCCTATCCATGGCAGTACAGCTTCCTGTTTGACACCAAAAAAGCATTTCGGGCTTCCTAGCATCTCGCACATGTCACCTCGACAATGCCGGGCTATCTTTCCCTTCATTTCGCCTTCCAAACACAGCTTGGTCCCCAGGAATGACACGCCACACCCACTTTTCCTTTGGGGAAAAGAAGGTTAATTTTGTCCAACTTCAGTTTCCTTTCCATGGACTTCGCCATTCAAATGACTCAAGATATCATCTGTAGAAGCGCCAATCTTGTCACCAAAGATCCAGTAGCCAAAGGAAGGCTTGAAGTCTTTCTTGAAAAATCCATGCAATCCAGTGTGATGAGATGGCACGGGAATCCACCATCATCTGCAGAAGTTTCCTTTTCTTTTTGGCAGAAAGTCTCAGGGCGTGCAAACGGCCAAACTTCTACAGATCCCAAGAGTCGACCCATCTGTCCCAAGACTGCCGTATCTTTGCCGCCACCTTTTTTTCCCAGATGTCGCCTCCTTTTGAGAAAAAAAGGTCAATGACTAAATCCAATGCAATTTGCTATTAACCGCTGCCACATGTGTGTTTTTTCCTTCACCCTTCCATTTCAGTGGCGCAATGAAATAGATCATTCCTTTCCGGTCGGTCGCGGAAACCTCAACTTCGGCTGGAGCGCAATCGGCGCGGCGGTCAGCTTCTTCCTCGTTAGTATAGTGGTGAGTATCCCCGCCTGTCACGCGGGAGACCGGGGTTCGATTCCCCGACGGGGAGTGCTTCCTCTTTTTCTCTCCTCAGCCTTGCTTTCTCTGGAACTCTTTCCCAGGATCCTCTTCATCGTTGCCACTTTGACCTAGCCCATCCATGGCAGTACAGCTTCCTGTTTGACACCAAAAAAGCATTTCGGGTTTCCTAGCATCTCGCACATGTCACCTCGACAATGCCGGGCTATCTTTCCCTTCATTTCGCCTTCCAAACACAGCTTGGTCCCCAGGAATGACACGCCACACCCACTTTTCCTTTGGGGAAAAGAAGGTTAATTTTGTCCAACTTCAGTTTCCTTTCCATGGACTTCGCCATTCAAATGACTCAAGATATCATCTGTAGAAGCGCCAATCTTGTCACCAAAGATCCAGTAGCCAAAGGAAGGCTTGAAGTCTTTCTTGAAAAATCCATGCAATCCAGTGTGATGAGATGGCACGGGAATCCACCATCATCTGCAGAAGTTTCCTTTTCTTTTTGGCAGAAAGTCTCAGGGCGTGCAAACGGCCAAACTTCTACAGATCCCAAGAGTCGACCCATCTGTCCCAAGACTGCCGTATCTTTGCCGCCACCTTTTTTTCCCAGATGTCACCTCCTTTTGAAAAAAAAAGGTCAATGACTAAATCCATTGCAATTTGCTATTAACCGCTGCCACATGTGTGTTTTTTCCTTCACCCTTCCATTTCAGTGGCGCAATGAAATAGATCATTCCTTTCCGGTCGGTCACGGAAACCTCATCTTCGGCTGGAGCGCAATCGGCGCGGTGGTCACCTTCTTCCTCGTTAGTATAGTGTTGAGTATCCCCGCCTGTCACGCGGGAGACCGGGGTTCGATTCCCCGACGGGGAGTGCTTCCTCTTTTTCTCTCCTCAGCCTTGCTTTCTCTGGAACTCTTTCCCAGGATCCTCTTCATCGTTGCCACTCTGACCTAGCCTATCCATGGCAGTACAGCTTCCTGTTTGACACCAAAAAAGCATTTCGGGCTTCCTAGCATCTCGCACATGTCACCTCGACAATTCCGGGCTATCTTTCCCTTCATTTCGCCTTCCAAACACAGCTTGGTCCCCAGGAATGACACGCCACACCCACTTTTCCTTTGGGGAAAAGAAGGTTAATTTTGTCCAACTTCAGTTTCCTTTCCATGGACTTTGCCATTCAAA
The DNA here is from genome assembly GCF_031893055.1 of Leptodactylus fuscus. Lineage (NCBI taxonomy): Eukaryota > Metazoa > Chordata > Amphibia > Anura > Leptodactylidae > Leptodactylus > Leptodactylus fuscus. Next base: position 20,751 of record NW_027440401.1, read on the forward strand.
TGACTCAAGATATCATCTGTAGAAGCGCCAATCTTGTCACCAAAGATCCAGTAGCCAAAGGAAGGCTTGAAGTCTTTCTTGAAAAATCCATGCAATCCAGTGTGATGAGATGGCACGGGAATCCACCATCATCTGCAGAAGTTTCCTTTTCTTTTTGGCAGAAAGTCTCAGGGCGTGCAAACGGCCAAACTTCTACAGATCCCAAGAGTCGACCCATCTGTCCCAAGACTGCCGTATCTTTGCCGCCACCTTTTTTTCCCAGATGTCGCCTCCTTTTGAGAAAAAAAGGTCAATGACTAAATCCAATGCAATTTGCTATTAACCGCTGCCACATGTGTGTTTTTTCCTTCACCCTTCCATTTCAGTGGCGCAATGAAATAGATCATTCCTTTCCGGTCGGTCGCGGAAACCTCATCTTCGGCTGGAGCGCAATCGGTGCGGCGGTCACCTTCTTCCTTGTTAGTATAGTGGTGAGTATCCCCGCCTGTCACGCGGGAGACCGGGGTTCGATTCCCCGACGGGGAGTGCTTCCTCTTTTTCTCTCCTCAGCCTTGCTTTCTCTGGAACTCTTTCCCAGGATCCTCTTCATCGTTGCCACTTTGACCTAGCCCATCCATGGCAGTACAGCTTCCTGTTTGACACCAAAAAAGCATTTCGGGCTTCCTAGCATCTCGCACATGTCACCTCGACAATGCCGGGCTATCTTTACCTTCATTTCGCCTTCCAAACACAGCTTGGTCCCCAGGAATGACACGCCACACCCACTTTTCCTTTGGGGAAAAGAAGGTTAATTTTGTCCAACTTCAGTTTCCTTTCCATGGACTTCGCCATTCAAATAACTCAAGATATCATCTGTAGAAGCGCCAATCTTGTCACCAAAGATCCAGTAGCCAAAGGAAGGCTTGAAGTCTTTCTTGAAAACTCCATGCAATCCAGAGTGATGAGATGGCACGGGAATCCACCATCATCTGCAGAAGTTTCCTTTTCTTTTTGGCAGAAAGTCTCAGGGCGTGCAAACGGCCAAACTTCTACAGATCCCAAGAGTCGACCCATCTGTCCCAAGACTGCCGTATCTTTGCCGCCACCTTTTTTTCCCAGATGTCGCCTCCTTTTGAGAAAAAAAGGTCAATGACTAAATCCAATGCAATTTGCTATTAACCGCTGCCACATGTGTGTTTTTTCCTTCACCCTTCCATTTCAGTGGCGCAATGAAATAGATCATTCCTTTCCCGTCGGTCGCGGAAACCTCATCTTCGGCTGGAGCGCAATCGGCGCGGCGGTCACCTTCTTCCTCGTTAGTATAGTGGTGAGTATCCCCGCCTGTCACGCGGGAGACCGGGGTTTGATTCCCCGACGGGGAGTGCTTCCTCTTTTTCTCTCCTCAGCCTTGCTTTCTCTGGAACTCTTTCCCAGGATCCTCTTCATCGTTGCCACTTTGACCTAGCCCATCCATGGCAGTACAGCTTCCTGTTTGACACCAAAAAAGCATTTCGGGCTTCCTAGCATCTCGCACATGCCACCTCGACAATGCCGGGCTATCTTTCCCTTCATTTCGCCTTCCAAACACAGCTTGGTCCCCAGGAATGACACGCCACACCCACTTTTCCTTTGGGGAAAAGAAGGTTAATTTTGTCCAACTTCAGTTTCCTTTCCATGGACTTCGCCATTCAAATGACTCAAGATATCATCTGTAGAAGCGCCAATCTTGTCACCAAAGATCCAGTAGCCAAAGGAAGGCTTGAAGTCTTTCTTGAAAAATCCATGCAATCCAGTGTGATGAGATGGCACGGGAATCCACCATCATCTGCAGAAGTTTCCTTTTCTTTTTGGCAGAAAGTCTCAGGGCGTGCAAACGGCCAAACTTCTACAGATCCCAAGAGTCGACCCATCTGTCCCAAGACTGCCGTATCTTTGCCGCCACCTTTTTTTCCCAGATGTCGCCTCCTTTTGAGAAAAAAAGGTCAATGACTAAATCCAATGCAATTTGCTATTAACCGCTGCCACATGTGTGTTTTTTCCTTCACCCTTCCATTTCAGTGGCGCAATGAAATAGATCATTCCTTTCCGGTCGGTCGCGGAAACCTCATCTTCGGCTGGAGCGCAATCGGCGCGGCGGTTACCTTCTTCCTCGTTAGTATAGTGGTGAGTATCCCTGCCTGTCACGCGGGAGACCGGGGTTCGATTCCCCGACGGGGAGTGCTTCCTCTTTTTCTCTCCTCAGCCTTCCTTTCTCTGGAACTCTTTCCCAGGATCCTCTTCATCGTTGCCACTTTGACCTAGCCCATCCATGGCAGTACAGCTTCCTGTTTGACACCAAAAAAGCATTTCGGGCTTCCTAGCATCTCGCACATGTCACCTCGACAATGCCGGGCTATCTTTCCCTTCATTTCGCCTTCCAAACACAGCTTGGTCCCCAGGAATGACACGCCACACCCACTTTTCCTTTGGGGAAAAGAAGGTTAATTTTGTCCAACTTCAGTTTCCTTTCCATGGACTTCGCCATTCAAATGACTCAAGATATCATCTGTAGAAGCGCCAATCTTGTCACCAAAGATCCAGTAGCCAAAGGAAGGCTTGAAGTCTTTCTTGAAAAATCCATGCAATCCAGTGTGATGAGATGGCACGGGAATCCACCATCATCTGCAGAAGTTTCCTTTTCTTTTTGGCAGAAAGTCTCAGGGCGTGCAAACGGCCAAACTTCTACAGATCCCAAGAGTCGACCCATCTGTCCCAAGACTGCCGTATCTTTGCCGCCACCTTTTTTTCCCAGATGTCGCCTCCTTTTGAGAAAAAAAGGTCAATGACTAAATCCAATGCAATTTGCTATTAACCGCTGCCACATGTGTGTTTTTTCCTTCACCCTTCCATTTCAGTGGCGCAATGAAATAGATCATTCCTTTCCGGTCGGTCGCGGAAACCTCATCTTCGGCTGGAGCGCAATCGGCGCGGCGGTCACCTTCTTCCTCGTTAGTATAGTGGTGAGTATCCCCGCCTGTCACGCGGGAGACCGGGGTTCGATTCCCCGACGGGGAGTGCTTCCTCTTTTTCTCTCCTCAGCCTTGCTTTCTCTGGAACTCTTTCCCAGGATCCTCTTCATCGTTGCCACTTTGACCTAGCCCATCCATGGCAGTACAGCTTCCTGTTTGACACCAAAAAAGCATTTCGGGCTTCCTAGCATCTCGCACATGTCACCTCGACAATGCCGGGCTATCTTTCCCTTCATTTCGCCTTCCAAACACAGCTTGGTCCCCAGGAATGACACGCCACACCCACTTTTCCTTTGGGGAAAAGAAGGTTAATTTTGTCCAACTTCAGTTTCCTTTCCATGGACTTCGCCATTCAAATGACTCAAGATATCATCTGTAGAAGCGCCAATCTTGTCACCAAAGATCCAGTAGCCAAAGGAAGGCTTGAAGTCTTTCTTGAAAAATCCATGCAATCCAGTGTGATGAGATGGCACGGGAATCCACCATCATCTGCAGAAGTTTCCTTTTCTTTTTGGCAGAAAGTCTCAGGGCGTGCAAACGGCCAAACTTCTACAGATCCCAAGAGTCGACCCATCTGTCCCAAGACTGCCGTATCTTTGCCGCCACCTTTTTTTCCCAGATGTCGCCTCCTTTTGAGAAAAAAAGGTCAATGACTAAATCCAATGCAATTTGCTATTAACCGCTGCCACATGTGTGTTTTTTCCTTCACCCTTCCATTTCAGTGGCGCAATGAAATAGATCATTCCTTTCCGGTCGGTCGCGGAAACCTCATCTTCGGCTGGAGCGCAATCGGCGCGGCGGTTACCTTCTTCCTCGTTAGTATAGTGGTGAGTATCCCTGCCTGTCACGCGGGAGACCGGGGTTCGATTCCCCGACGGGGAGTGCTTCCTCTTTTTCTCTCCTCAGCCTTCCTTTCTCTGGAACTCTTTCCCAGGATCCTCTTCATCGTTGCCACTTTGACCTAGCCCATCCATGGCAGTACAGCTTCCTGTTTGACACCAAAAAAGCATTTCGGGCTTCCTAGCATCTCGCACATGTCACCTCGACAATGCCGGGCTATCTTTCCCTTCATTTCGCCTTCCAAACACAGCTTGGTCCCCAGGAATGACACGCCACACCCACTTTTCCTTTGGGGAAAAGAAGGTTAATTTTGTCCAACTTCAGTTTCCTTTCCATGGACTTCGACATTCAAATGACTCAAGATATCATCTGTAGAAGCGCCAATCTTGTCACCAAAGATCCAGTAGCCAAAGGAAGGCTTGAAGTCTTTCTTGAAAAATCCATGCAATCCAGTGTGATGAGATGGCACGGGAATCCACCATCATCTGCAGAAGTTTCCTTTTCTTTTTGGCAGAAAGTCTCAGGGCGTGCAAACGGCCAAACTTCTACAGATCCCAAGAGTCGACCCATCTGTCCCAAGACTGCCGTATCTTTGCCGCCACCTTTTTTTCCCAGATGTCGCCTCCTTTTGAGAAAAAAAGGTCAATGACTAAATCCAATGCAATTTGCTATTAACCGCTGCCACATGTGTGTTTTTTCCTTCACCCTTCCATTTCAGTGGCGCAATGAAATAGATCATTCCTTTCCGGTCGGTCGCGGAAACCTCATCTTCGGCTGGAGCGCAATCGGCGCGGCGGTCACCTTCTTCCTCGTTAGTATAGTGGTGAGTATCCCCGCCTGTCACGCGGGAGACCGGGGTTCGATTCCCCGACGGGGAGTGCTTCCTCTTTTTCTCTCCTCAGCCTTGCTTTCTCTGGAACTCTTTCCCAGGATCCTCTTCATCGTTGCCACTCTGACCTAGCCTATCCATGGCAGTACAGCTTCCTGTTTGACACCAAAAAAGCATTTCGGGCTTCCTAGCATCTCGCACATGTCACCTCGACAATGCCGGGCTATCTTTCCCTTCATTTCGCCTTCCAAACACAGCTTGGTCCCCAGGAATGACACGCCACACCCACTTTTCCTTTGGGGAAAAGAAGGTTAATTTTGTGCAACTTCAGTTTCCTTTCCATGGACTTCGCCATTCAAATGACTCAAGATATCATCTGTAGAAGCGCCAATCTTGTCACCAAAGATCCAGTAGCCAAAGGAAGGCTTGAAGTCTTTCTTGAAAAATCCATGCAATCCAGTGTGATGAGATGGCACGGGAATCCACCATCATCTGCAGAAGTTTCCTTTTCTTTTTGGCAGAAAGTCTCAGGGCGTGCAAACGGCCAAACTTCTACAGATCCCAAGAGTCGACCCATCTGTCCCAAGACTGCCGTATCTTTGCCGCCACCTTTTTTTCCCAGATGTCGCCTCCTTTTGAGAAAAAAAGGTCAATGACTAAATCCAATGCAATTTGCTATTAACCGCTGCCACATGTGTGTTTTTTCCTTCACCCTTCCATTTCAGTGGCGCAATGAAATAGATCATTCCTTTCCGGTCGGTCACGGAAACCTCATCTTCGGCTGGAGCGCAATCGGCGCGGCGGTCACCTTCTTCCTCGTTAGTATAGTGGTGAGTATCCCCGCCTGTCACGCGGGAGACCGGGGTTCGATTCCCCGACGGGGAGTGCTTCCTCTTTTTCTCTCCTCAGCCTTGCTTTCTCTGGAACTCTTTCCCAGGATCCTCTTCATCGTTGCCACTTTGACCTAGCCTATCCATGGCAGTACAGCTTCCTGTTTGACACCAAAAAAGCATTTCGGGCTTCCTAGCATCTCGCACATGTCACCTCGACAATGCCGGGCTATCTTTACCTTCATTTCGCCTTCCAAACACAGCTTGGTCCCCAGGAATGACACGCCACACCCACTTTTCCTTTGGGGAAAAGAAGGTTAATTTTGTCCAACTTCAGTTTCCTTTCCATGGACTTCGCCATTCAAATGACTCAAGATATCATCTGTAGAAGCGCCAATCTTGTCACCAAAGATCCAGTAGCCAAAGGAAGGCTTGAAGTCTTTCTTGAAAAATCCATGCAATCCAGTGTGATGAGATGGCACGGGAATCCACCATCATCTGCAGAAGTTTCCTTTTCTTTTTGGCAGAAAGTCTCAGGGCGTGCAAACGGCCAAACTTCTACAGATCCCAAGAGTCGACCCATCTGTCCCAAGACTGCCGTATCTTTGCCGCCACCTTTTTTTCCCAGATGTCACCTCCTTTTGAGAAAAAAAGGTCAATGACTAAATCCAATGCAATTTGCTATTAACCGCTGCCACATGTGTGTTTTTTCCTTCACCCTTCCATTTCAGTGGCGCAATGAAATAGATCATTCCTTTCCGGTCGGTCGCGGAAACCTCATCTTCGGCTGGAGCACAATCGGCACAGCAGTCATCTTCTTCCTCATTAGTATAGTGGTGAGTATCCCCGCCTGTCACGCGGGAGACCGGGGTTCGATTCCCCCAACGGGGAGTGCTTTCTCTTTTTCTCTCCTCAGCCTTGCTTTCTCTGTAACTCTTTCCCAGGATCCTCTTCATCGTTGCCACTTTGACCTAGCCCATCCATGGCAGTACAGCTTCCTGTTTGACACCAAAAAAGCATTTCGGGCTTCCTAGCATCTCGCACATGTCACCTCGACAATGCCGGGCTATCTTTCCCTTCATTTCGCCTTCCAAACACAGCTTGGTCCCCAGGAATGACACGCCACACCCACTTTTCCTTTGGGGAAAAGAAGGTTAATTTTGTCCAACTTCAGTTTCCTTTCCATGGACTTCGCCATTCAAATGACTCAAGATATCATCTGTAGAAGCGCCAATCTTGTCACCAAAGATCCAGTAGCCAAAGGAAGGCTTGAAGTCTTTCTTGAAAAATCCATGCAATCCAGTGTGATGAGATGGCACGGGAATCCACCATCATCTGCAGAAGTTTCCTTTTCTTTTTGGCAGAAAGTCTCAGGGCGTGCAAACGGCCAAACTTCTACAGATCCCAAGAGTCGACCCATCTGTCCCAAGACTGCCGTATCTTTGCCGCCACCTTTTTTTCCCAGATGTCGCCTCCTTTTGAGAAAAAAAGGTCAATGACTAAATCCAATGCAATTTGCTATTAACCGCTGCCACATGTGTGTTTTTTCCTTCACCCTTCCATTTCAGTGGCGCAATGAAATAGATCATTCCTTTCCGGTCGGTCGCGGAAACCTCATCTTCGGCTGGAGCGCAATCGGCGCGGCGGTCAGCTTCTTCCTCGTTAGTATAGTGGTGAGTATCCCCGCCTGTCACGCGGGAGACCGGGGTTCGATTCCCCGACGGGGAGTGCTTCCTCTTTTTCTCTCCTCAGCCTTGCTTTCTCTGGAACTCTTTCCCAGGATCCTCTTCATCGTTGCCACTCTGACCTAGCCTATCCATGGCAGTACAGCTTCCTGTTTGACACCAAAAAAGCATTTCGGGCTTCCCAGCATCTCGCACATGTCACCTCGACAATGCCGGGCTATCTTTCCCTTCATTTCGCCTTCCAAACACAGCTTGTTCCCTAGGAATGACACGCCACACCCACTTTTCCTTTGGGGAAAAGAAGGTTAATTTTGTCCAACTTCAGTTTCCTTTCCATGGACTACGCCATTCAAATGACTTAAGATATCATCTGTAAAAGCGCCAATCTTGTCACCAAAGATCCAGTAGCCAAAGGAAGGCTTTAAGTCTTTCTTGAAAAATCCATGCAATCCAGTGTGATGAGATGGCACGGGAATCCACCATCATCTGCAGAAGTTTCCTTTTCTTTTTGGCAGAAAGTCTCAGGGCGTGCAAACGGCCAAACTTCTACAGATCCCAAGAGTCGACCCATCTGTCCCAAGACTGCCGTATCTTTGCCGCCACCTTTTTTTCCCAGATGTCGCCTCCTTTTGAGAAAAAAAGGTCAATGACTAAATCCAATGCAATTTGCTATTAACCGCTGCCACATGTGTGTTTTTTCCTTCACCCTTCCATTTCAGTGGCGCAATGAAATAGATCATTCCTTTCCGGTCGGTCGCGGAAACCTCATCTTCGGCTGGAGCGCAATCGGCGCGGCCGTCAGCTTCTTCCTCGTTAGTATAGTGGTGAGTATCCCCGCCTGTCACGCGGGAGACCGGGGTTCGATTCCCCGACGGGGAGTGCTTCCTCTTTTTCTCTCCTCAGCCTTGCTTTCTCTGCAACTCTTTCCCAGGATCCTCTTCATCGTTGCCACTTTGACCTAGCCCATCCATGGCAGTACAGCTTCCTGTTTGACACCAAAAAAGCATTTCGGGCTTCCCAGCATCTCGCACATGTCACCTCGACAATGCCGGGCTATCTTTCCCTTCATTTCGCCTTCCAAATACAGCTTGGTCCCCAGGAATGACACGCCACACCCACTTTTCCTTTGGGGAAAAGAAGGTTAATTTTGTCCAACTTCAGTTTCCTTTCCATGGACTACGCCATTCAAATGACTTAAGATATCATCTGTAAAAGCGCCAATCTTGTCACCAAAGATCCAGTAGCCAAAGGAAGGCTTTAAGTCTTTCTTGAAAAATCCATGCAATCCAGTGTGATGAGATGGCACGGGAATCCACCATCATCTGCAGAAGTTTCCTTTTCTTTTTGGCAGAAAGTCTCAGGGCGTGCAAACGGCCAAACTTCTACAGATCCCAAGAGTCGACCCATCTGTCCCAAGACTGCCGTATCTTTGCCGCCACCTTTTTTTCCCAGATGTCGCCTCCTTTTGAGAAAAAAAGGTCAATGACTAAATCCAATGCAATTTGCTATTAACCGCTGCCACATGTGTGTTTTTTCCTTCACCCTTCCATTTCAGTGGCGCAATGAAATAGATCATTCCTTTCCGGTCGGTCGCGGAAACCTCATCTTCGGCTGGAGCGCAATCGACGCGGCAGTCACCTTCTTCCTCGTTAGTATAGTGGTGAGTATCCCCGCCTGTCACGCGGGAGACCGGGGTTCGATTCCCCGACGGGGAGTGCTTCCTCTTTTTCTCTCCTCAGCCTTGCTTTCTCTGGAACTCTTTCCCAGGATCCTCTTCATCGTTGCCACTTTGACCTAGCCCATCCATGGCAGTACAGCTTCCTGTTTGACACCAAAAAAGCATTTCGGGCTTCCTAGCATCTCGCACATGTCACCTCGACAATGCCGGGCTATCTTTCCCTTCATTTCGCCTTCCAAACACAGCTTGGTCCCCAGGAATGACACGCCACACCCACTTTTCCTTTGGGGAAAAGAAGGTTAATTTTGTCCAACTTCAGTTTCCTTTCCATGGACTTCGCCATTCAAATGACTCAAGATATCATCTGTAGAAGCGCCAATCTTGTCACCAAAGATCCAGTAGCCAAAGGAAGGCTTGAAGTCTTTCTTGAAAAATCCATGCAATCCAGTGTGATGAGATGGCACGGGAATCCACCATCATCTGCAGAAGTTTCCTTTTCTTTTTGGCAGAAAGTCTCAGGGCGTGCAAACGGCCAAACTTCTACAGATCCCAAGAGTCGACCCATCTGTCCCAAGACTGCCGTATCTTTGCCGCCACCTTTTTTTCCCAGATGTCGCCTCCTTTTGAGAAAAAAAGGTCAATGACTAAATCCAATGCAATTTGCTATTAACCGCTGCCACATGTGTGTTTTTTCCTTCACCCTTCCATTTCAGTGGCGCAATGAAATAGATCATTCCTTTCCGGTCGGTCACGGAAACCTCATCTTCGGCTGGAGCGCAATCGGCGCGGCGGTCACCTTCTTCCTCGTTAGTATAGTGGTGAGTATCCCCGCCTGTCACGCGGGAGACCGGGGTTCGATTCCCCGACGGGGAGTGCTACCTCTTTTTCTCTCCTCAGCCTTGCTTTCTCTGGAACTCTTTCCCAGGATCCTCTTCATCGTTGCCACTTTGACCTAGCCCATCCATGGCAGTACAGCTTCCTGTTTGACACCAAAAAAGCATTTCGGGCTTCCTAGCATCTCGCACATGTCACCTCGACAATGCCGGGCTATCTTTCCCTTCATTTCGCCTTCCAAACACAGCTTGGTCCCTAGGAATGACACGCCACACCCACTTTTCCTTTGGGGAAAAGAAGGTTAATTTTGTCCAACTTCAGTTTCCTTTCCATGGACTTCGCCATTCAAATGACTTAAGATATCATCTGTAGAAGCGCCAATCTTGTCACCAAAGATCCAGTAGCCAAAGGAAGGCTTTAAGTCTTTCTTGAAAAATCCATGCAATCCAGTGTGATGAGATGGCACGGGAATCCACCATCATCTGCAGAAGTTTCCTTTTCTTTTTGGCAGAAAGTCTCAGGGCGTGCAAACGGCCAAACTTCTACAGATCCCAAGAGTCGACCCATCTGTCCCAAGACTGCCGTATCTTTGCCGCCACCTTTTTTTCCCAGATGTCGCCTCCTTTTGAGAAAAAAAGGTCAATGACTAAATCCAATGCAATTTGCTATTAACCGCTGCCACATGTGTGTTTTTTCCTTCACCCTTCCATTTCAGTGGCGCAATGAAATAGATCATTCCTTTCCGGTCGGTCGCGGAAACCTCATCTTCGGCTGGAGCGCAATCGGCGCGGCGGTCACCTTCTTCCTCGTTAGTATAGTGGTGAGTATCCCCGCCTGTCACGCGGGAGACCGGGGTTTGATTCCCCGACGGGGAGTGCTTCCTCTTTTTCTCTCCTCAGCCTTGCTTTCTCTGGAACTCTTTCCCAGGATCCTCTTCATCGTTGCCACTTTGACCTAGCCCATCCATGGCAGTACAGCTTCCTGTTTGACACCAAAAAAGCATTTCGGGCTTCCTAGCATCTCGCACATGTCACCTCGACAATGCCGGGCTATCTTTCCCTTCATTTCGCCTTCCAAACACAGCTTGGTCCCCAGGAATGACACGCCACACCCACTTTTCCTTTGGGGAAAAGAAGGTTAATTTTGTCCAACTTCAGTTTCCTTTCCATGGACTTCGCCATTCAAATGACTCAAGATATCATCTGTAGAAGCGCCAATCTTGTCACCAAAGATCCAGTAGCCAAAGGAAGGCTTGAAGTCTTTCTTGAAAAATCCATGCAATCCAGTGTGATGAGATGGCACGGGAATCCACCATCATCTGCAGAAGTTTCCTTTTCTTTTTGGCAGAAAGTCTCAGGGCGTGCAAACGGCCAAACTTCTACAGATCCCAAGAGTCGACCCATCTGTCCCAAGACTGCCGTATCTTTGCCGCCACCTTTTTTTCCCAGATGTCGCCTCCTTTTGAGAAAAAAAGGTCAATGACTAAATCCAATGCAATTTGCTATTAACCGCTGCCACATGTGTGTTTTTTCCTTCACCCTTCCATTTCAGTGGCGCAATGAAATAGATCATTCCTTTCCGGTCGGTCGCGGAAACCTCATCTTCGGCTGGAGCGCAATCGGCGTGGCGGTCACCTTCTTCCTCGTTAGTATAGTGGTGAGTATCCCCGCCTGTCACGCGGGAGACCGGGGTTTGATTCCCCGACGGGGAGTGCTTCCTCTTTTTCTCTCCTCAGCCTTGCTTTCTCTGGAACTCTTTCCCAGGATCCTCTTCATCGTTGCCACTCTGACCTAGCCTATCCATGGCAGTACAGCTTCCTGTTTGACACCAAAAAAGCATTTCGGGCTTCCTAGCATCTCGCACATGTCACCTCGACAATGCCGGGCTATCTTTCCCTTCATTTCGCCTTCCAAACACAGCTTGGTCCCCAGGAATGACACGCCACACCCACTTTTCCTTTGGGGAAAAGAAGGTTAATTTTGTCCAACTTCAGTTTCCTTTCCATGGACTTCGCCATTCAAATGACTCAAGATATCATCTGTAGAAGCGCCAATCTTGTCACCAAAGATCCAGTAGCCAAAGGAAGGCTTGAAGTCTTTCTTGAAAAATCCATGCAATCCAGTGTGATGAGATGGCACGGGAATCCACCATCATCTGCAGAAGTTTCCTTTTCTTTTTGGCAGAAAGTCTCAGGGCGTGCAAACGGCCAAACTTCTACAGATCCCAAGAGTCGACCCATCTGTCCCAAGACTGCCGTATCTTTGCCGCCACCTTTTTTTCCCAGATGTCACCTCCTTTTGAGAAAAAAAGGTCAATGACTAAATCCAATGCAATTTGCTATTAACCGCTGCCACATGTGTGTTTTTTCCTTCACCCTTCCATTTCAGTGGCGCAATGAAATAGATCATTCCTTTCCGGTCGGTCGCGGAAACCTCATCTTCGACTGGAGCACAATCGGCACAGCAGTCATCTTCTTCCTCATTAGTATAGTGGTGAGTATCCCCGCCTGTCACGCGGGAGACCGGGGTTCGATTCCCCCAACGGGGAGTGCTTTCTCTTTTTCTCTCCTCAGCCTTGCTTTCTCTGGAACTCTTTCCCAGGATCCTCTTCATCGTTGCCACTTTGACCTAGCCCATCCATGGCAGTACAGCTTCCTGTTTGACACCAAAAAAGCATTTCGGGCTTCCTAGCATCTCGCACATGTCACCTCGACAATGCCGGGCTATCTTTCCCTTCATTTCGCCTTCCAAACACAGCTTGGTCCCCAGGAATGACACGCCACACCCACTTTTCCTTTGGGGAAAAGAAGGTTAATTTTGTCCAACTTCAGTTTCCTTTCCATGGACTTCGCCATTCAAATGACTCAAGATATCATCTGAAGAAGCGCCAATCTTGTCACCAAAGATCCAGTAGCCAAAGGAAGGCTTGAAGTCTTTCTTGAAAAATCCATGCAATCCAGTGTGATGAGATGGCACGGGAATCCACCATCATCTGCAGAAGTTTCCTTTTCTTTTTGGCAGAAAGTCTCAGGGCGTGCAAACGGCCAAACTTCTACAGATCCCAAGAGTCGACCCATCTGTCCCAAGACTATCGTATCTTTGCCGCCACCTTTTTTTCCCAGATGTCGCCTCCTTTTGAGAAAAAAAGGTCAATGACTAAATCCAATGCAATTTGCTATTAACCGCTGCCACATGTGTTTTTTTCCTTCACCCTTCCATTTCAGTGGCGCAATGAAATAGATCATTCCTTTCCGGTCGGTCGCGGAAACCTCATCTTCGGCTGGAGCGCAATCGGCGCGGTGGTCAGCTTCTTCCTCGTTAGTATAGTGGAGAGTATCCCCGCCTGTCACGCGGGAGACTGGGGTTCGATTCCCCGACGGGGAGTGCTTCCTCTTTTTCTCTCCTCAGCCTTGCTTTCTCTGGAACTCTTTCCCAGGATCCTCTTCATCGTTGCCACTTTGACCTAGCCCATCCATGGCAGTACAGCTTCCTGTTTGACACCAAAAAAGCATTTCGGGCTTCATAGCATCTCGCACATGTCACCTCGACAATGCCGGGCTATCTTTCCCTTCATTTCGCCTTCCAAACACAGCTTGGTCCCCAGGAATGACACGCCACACCCACTTTTCCTTTGGGGAAAAGAAGTTTAATTTTGTCCAACTTCAGTTTCCTTTCCATGGACTTCGCCATTCAAATGACTCAAGATATCATCTGTAGAAGCGCCAATCTTGTCACCAAAGATCCAGTAGCCAAAGGAAGGCTTGAAGTCTTTCTTGAAAAATCCATGCAATCCAGTGTGATGAGATGGCACGGGAATCCACCATCATCTGCAGAAGTTTCCTTTTCTTTTTGGCAGAAAGTCTCAGGGCGTGCAAACGGCAAAACTTCTACAGGTCCCAAGAGTCGACCCATCTGTCCCAAGACTGCCGTATCTTTGCCGCCACCTTTTTTTCCCAGATGTCGCCTCCTTTTGAGAAAAAAAGGTCAATGACTAAATCCCATGCAATTTAGTATTAACCGCTGCCACATGTGTTTTTTCCTTCACCCTTCCATTTCAGTGGCGCAATGAAATAGATCATTCCTTTCCGGTCGGTCGCGGAAACCTCATCTTCGGCTGGAGCGCAATCGCCGCGGCGGTCACCTTCTTCCTCGTTAGTATAGTGGTGAGTATCCCCGCCTGTCACGCGGGAGACCGGGGTTCGATTCTCCGACGGGGAGTGCTTCCACTTTTTCTCTCCTCAGCCTTGCTTTCTCTGGAACTCTTTCCCAGGATCCTCTTCATCGTTGCCACTCTGACCTAGCCTATCCATGGCAGTACAGCTTCCTGTTTGACACCAAAAAAGCATTTCGGGCTTCCTAGCGTCTCGCACATGTCACCTCGACAATGCCGGGCTATCTTTCCCTTCATTTCGCCTTCCAAACACAGCTTGGTCCCCAGGAATGACACGCCACACCCACTTTTCCTTTGGGGAAAAGAAGGTTAATTTTGTCCAACTTCAGTTTCCTTTCCATGGACTTCGCCATTCAAATGACTCAAGATATCATCTGTAGAAGCGCCAATCTTGTCACCAAAGATCCAGTAGCCAAAGGAAGGCTTGAAGTCTTTCTTGAAAAATCCATGCAATCCAGTGTGATGAGATGGCACGGGAATCCACCATCATCTGCAGAAGTTTCCTTTTCTTTTTGGCAGAAAGTCTCAGGGCGTGCAAACGGCCAAACCTCTACAGATCCCAAGAGTCGACCCATCTGTCCCAAGACTGCCGTATCTTTGCCGCCACCTTTTTTTCCCAGATGTCGCCTCCTTTTGAGAAAAAAAGGTCAATGACTAAATCCAATGCAATTTGCTATTAACCGCTGCCACATGTGTGTTTTTTCCTTCACCCTTCCATTTCAGTGGCGCAATGAAATAGATCATTCCTTTCCGGTCGGTCGCGGAAACCTCATCTTCGGCTGGAGCGCAATCGGTGCGGTGGTCAGCATCTTCCTCGTTAGTATAGTGGTGAGTATCCCCGCCTGTCACGCGGGAGACCGGGGTTCGATTCCCCGACGGGGAGTGCTTCCTCTTTTTCTCTCCTCAGCCTTGCTTTCTCTGGAACTCTTTCCCAGGATCCTCTTCATCGTTGCCACTTTGACCTCGCCCATCCATGGCAGTACAACTTCCTGTTTGACACCAAAAAAGCATTTCGGGCTTCCTAGCATCTCGCACATGTCACCTCGACAATGCCGGGCTATCTTTCCCTTCATTTCGCCTTCCAAACACAGCTTGGTCCCCAGGAATGACACGCCATACCCACTTTTCCTTTGGGGAAAAGAAGGTTAATTTTGTCCAACTTCAGTTTCCTTTCCATGGACTTCGCCATTCAAATGACTCAAGATATCATCTGTAGAAGCGCCAATCTTGTCACCAAAGATCCAGTACCAAAGGAAGGCTTGAAGTCTTTCTTGAAAAATCCATGCAATCCAGTGTGATGAGATGGCACGGGAATCCACCATCATCTGCAGAAGTTTCCTTTTCTTTTTGGCAGAAAGTCTCAGGGCGTGCAAACGGCCAAACTTTTACAGATCCCAAGAGTCGACCCATCTGTCCCAAGACTGCCGTATCTTTGCCGCCACCTTTTTTTCCCAGATGTCGCCTCCTTTTGAGAAAAAAAGGTCAATGACTAAATCCAATGCAATTTGCTATTAACCGCTGCCACATGTGTGTTTTTTCCTTCACCCTTCCATTTCAGTGGCGCAATGAAATAGATCATTCCTTTCCGGTCGGTCGCGGAAACCTCATCTTCGGCTGGAACGCAATCGGCGTAGCAGTCAGCTTCTTCCTCGTTAGTATAGTGGTGAGTATCCCCACCTGTCACGCGGGAGACCGGGTTTCAATTCCCCGGCGGGGAGTGCTTCCTCTTTTTCTCTCCTCAGCCTTGCTTTCTCTGGAACTCTTTCCCAGGATCCTCTTCATCGTTGCCACTTTGACCTAGCCCATCCATGGCAGTACAGCTTCCTGTTTGACACCAAAAAAGCATTTCGGGCTTCCTAGCATCTCGCACATGTCACCTCGACAATGCCGGGCTATCTTTCCCTTCATTTCGCCTTCCAAACACAGCTTGGTCCCCAGGAATGACACGCCACACCCACTTTTCCTTTGGGGAAAAGAAGGTTAATTTTGTCCAACTTCAGTTTCCTTTCCATGGACTTCGCCATTCAAATGACTCAAGATATCATCTGTAGAAGCGCCAATCTTGTCACCAAAGATCCAGTAGCCAAAGGAAGGCTTGAAGTCTTTCTTGAAAAATCCATGCAATCCAGTGTGATGAGATGGCACGGGAATCCACCATCATCTGCAGAAGTTTCCTTTTCTTTTTGGCAGAAAGTCTCAGGGCGTGCAAACGGCCAAACTTCTACAGATCCCAAGAGTCGACCCATCTGTCCCAAGACTGCCGTATCTTTGCCGCCACCTTTTTTTCCCAGATGTCGCCTCCTTTTGAGAAAAAAAGGTCAATGACTAAATCCAATGCAATTTGCTATTAACCGCTGCCACATGTGTGTTTTTTCCTTCACCCTTCCATTTCAGTGGCGCAATGAAATAGATCATTCCCTTCCGGTCGGTCGCGGAAACCTCATCTTCGGCTGGAGCGCAATCGGCGCGGCAGTCACCTTCTTCCTCATTAGTATAGTGGTGAGTATCCCCGCCTGTCACGCGGGAGACCGGGGTTCGATTCCCCGACGGGGAGTGCTTCCTCTTTTTCTCTCCTCAGCCTTGCTTTCTCTGGAACTCTTTCCCAGGATCCTCTTCATCGTTGCCACTTTGACCTAGCCCATCCATGGCAGTACAGCTTCCTGTTTGACACCAAAAAAGCATTTCGGGCTTCCTAGCATCTCGCACATGTCACCTCGACAATGCCGGGCTATCTTTCCCTTCATTTCGCCTTCCAAACACAGCTTGGTCCCCAGGAATGACACGCCACACCCACTTTTCCTTTGGGGAAAAGAAGGTTAATTTTGTCCAACTTCAGTTTCCTTTCCATGGACTTCGCCATTCAAATGACTCAAGATATCATCTGTAGAAGCGCCATCTTGTCACCAAAGATCCAGTAGCCAAAGGAAGGCTTGAAGTCTTTCTTGAAAAATCCATGCAATCCAGTGTGATGAGATGGCACGGGAATCCACCATCATCTGCAGAAGTTTCCTTTTCTTTTTGGCAGAAAGTCTCAGGGCGTGCAAACGGCCAAACTTCTACAGATCCCAAGAGTCGACCCATCTGTCCCAAGACTGCCGTATCTTTGCCGCCACCTTTTTTTCCCAGATGTCACCTCCTTTTGAGAAAAAAAGGTCAATGACTAAATCCAATGCAATTTGCTATTAACCGCTGCCACATGTGTGTTTTTTCCTTCACCCTTCCATTTCAGGGGCGCAATGAAATAGATCATTCCTTTCCGGTCGGTCGCGGAAACCTCATCTTCGGCTGGAGCACAATCGGCACAGTAGTCATCTTCTTCCTCATTAGTATAGTGGTGAGTATCCCCGCCTGTCACGCGGGAGACCGGGGTTCGATTCCCCCAACGGGCAGTGCTTTCTCTTTTTCTCTCCTCAGCCTTGCTTTCTCTGGAACTCTTTCCCAGGATCCTCTTCATCGTTGCCACTTTGACCTAGCCCATCCATGGCAGTACAGCTTCCTGTTTGACACCAAAAAAGCATTTCGGGCTTCCTAGCATCTCGCACATGTCACCTCGACAATGCCGGGCTATCTTTCCCTTCATTTCGCCTTCCAAACACAGCTTGGTCCCCAGGAATGACACGCCACACCCACTTTTCCTTTGGGGAAAAGAAGGTTAATTTTGTCCAACTTCAGTTTCCTTTCCATGGACTTCGCCATTCAAATGACTCAAGATATCATCTGTAGAAGCGCCAATCTTGTCACCAAAGATCCAGTAGCCAAAGGAAGGCTTGAAGTCTTTCTTGAAAAATCCATGCAATCCAGTGTGATGAGATGGCACGGGAATCCACCATCATCTGCAGAAGTTTCCTTTTCTTTTTGGCAGAAAGTCTCAGGGCGTGCAAACGGCCAAACTTTTACAGATCCCAAGAGTCGACCCATCTGTCCCAAGACTGCTGTATCTTTGCCGCCACCTTTTTTTCCCAGATGTCGCCTCCTTTTGAGAAAAAAAGGTCAATGACTAAATCCAATGCAATTTGCTATTAACCGCTGCCACATGTGTGTTTTTTCCTTCACCCTTCCATTTCAGTGGCGCAATGAAATAGATCATTCCTTTCCGGTCGGTCGCGGAAACCTCATCTTTGGCTGGAGCGCAATCGGCACGGCGGTCAGCTTTTTCCTCGTTAGTATAGTGGTGAGTATCCCCGCCTGTCACGCGGGAGACCGGGGTTCGATTCCCCGACGGGGAGTGCTTCCTCTTTTTCTCTCCTCAGCCTTGCTTTCTCTGGAACTCTTTCCCAGGATCCTCTTCATCGTTGCCACTTTGACCTAGCCCATCCATGGCAGTACAGCTTCCTGTTTGACACCAAAAAAGCATTTCGGGCTTCCTAGCATCTCGCACATGTCACCTCGACAATGCCGGGCTATCTTTCCCTTCATTTCGCCTTCCAAACACAGCTTGGTCCCCAGGAATGACACGCCACACCCACTTTTACTTTGGGGAAAACAAGGTTAATTTTGTCCAACTTCAGTTTCCTTTCCATGGACTTCGCCATTCAAATGACTCAAGATATCATCTGTAGAAGCGCCAATCTTGTCACCAAAGATCCAGTAGCCAAAGGAAGGCTTGAAGTCTTTCTTGAAAAATCCATGCAATCCAGTGTGATGAGATGGCACGGGAATCCACCATCATCTGCAGAAGTTTCCTTTTCTTTTTGGCAGAAAGTCTCAGGGCGTGCAAACGGCGAAACTTTTACAGATCCCAAGAGTCGACCCATCTGTCCCAAGACTGCCGTATCTTTGCCGCCACCTTTTTTTCCCAGATGTCGCCTCCTTTTGAGAAAAAAAGGTCAATGACTAAATCCAATGCAATTTGCTATTAACCGCTGCCACATGTGTGTTTTTTCCTTCACCCTTCCATTTCAGTGGCACAATGAAATAGATCATTCCTTTCCGGTCGGTCGCGGAAACCTCATCTTCGGCTGGAGCGCAATCGGCGTGGCAGTCAGCTTCTTCCTCGTTAGTATAGTGGTGAGTATCCCCACCTGTCACGCGGGAGACCGGGTTTCGATTCCCCGACGGGGAGTGCTTCCTCTTTTTCTCTCCTCAGCCTTGCTTTCTCTGGACCTCTTTCCCAGGATCCTCTTCATCGTTGCCACTTTGACCTAGCCCATCCATGGCAGTACAGCTTCCTGTTTGACACCAAAAAAGCATTTCGGGCTTCCTAGCATCTCGCACATGTCACCTCGACAATGCCGGGCTATCTTTCCCTTCATTTCGCCTTTACAAACACAGCTTGGTCCCCAGGAATGACACGCCACACCCACTTTTCCTTTGGGGAAAAGAAGGTTAATTTTGTCCAACTTCAGTTTCCTTTCCATGGACTTCGCCATTCAAATGACTCAAGATATCATCTGTAGAAGCGCCAATCTTGTCACCAAAGATCCAGTAGCCAAAGGAAGGCTTGAAGTCTTTCTTGAAAAATCCATGCAATCCAGTGTGATGAGATGGCACGGGAATCCACCATCATCTGCAGAAGTTTCCTTTTCTTTTTGGCAGAAAGTCTCAGGGCGTGCAAACGGCCAAACTTCTACAGATCCCAAGAGTCGACCCATCTGTCCCAAGACTGCCGTATCTTTGCCGCCACCTTTTTTTCCCAGATGTCGCCTCCTTTTGAGAAAAAAAGGTCAATGACTAAATCCAATGCAATTTGCTATTAACCGCTGCCACATGTGTGTTTTTTCCTTCACCCTTCCATTTCAGTGGCGCAATGAAATAGATCATTCCTTTCCGGTCGGTCGCGGAAACCTCATCTTCGGCTGGAGCGCAATCGGCGCGGCGGTCACCTTCTTCCTCGTTAGTATAGTGGTGAGTATCCCCGCCTGTCACGCGGGAGACCGGGGTTCCATTCCCCGACGGGGAGTGCTTCCTCTTTTTCTCTCCTCAGCCTTGCTTTCTCTGGAACTCTTTCCCAGGATCCTCTTCATCATTGCCACTTTGACCTAGCCCATCCATGGCAGTACAGCTTCCTGTTTGACACCAAAAAAGCATTTCGGGCTTCCTAGCATCTCGCACATGTCACCTCGACAATGCCGGGCTATCTTTCCCTTCATTTCGCCTTCCAAACACAGCTTGGTCCCCAGGAATGACACGCCACACCCACTTTTCCTTTGGGGAAAAGAAGGTTAATTTTGTCCAACTTCAGTTTCCTTTCCATGGACTTCGCCATTCAAATGACTCAAGATATCATCTGTAGAAGCGCCAATCTTGTCACCAAAGATCCAGTAGCCAAAGGAAGGCTTGAAGTCTTTCTTGAAAAATCCATGCAATCCAGTGTGATGAGATGGCACGGGAATCCACCATCATCTGCAGAAATTTCCTTTTCTTTTTGGCAGAAAGTCTCAGGGCGTGCAAACGGCGAAACTTTTACAGATCCCAAGAGTCGACCCATCTGTCCCAAGACTGCCGTATCTTTGCCGCCACCTTTTTTTCCCAGATGTCGCCTCCTTTTGAGAAAAAAAGGTCAATGACTAAATCCAATGCAATTTGCTATTAACCGCTGCCACATGTGTGTTTTTTCCTTCACCCTTCCATTTCAGTGGCGCAATGAAATAGATCATTCCTTTCCGGTCGGTCGCGGAAACCTCATCTTCGGCTGGAGCGCAATCGGTGCGGTGGTCAGCATCTTCCTCGTTAGTATAGTGGTGAGTATCCCCGCCTGTCACGCGGGAGACCGGGGTTCGATTCCCCGACGGGGAGTGCTTCCTCTTTTTCTCTCCTCAGCCTTGCTTTCTCTGGAACTCTTTCCCAGGATCCTCTTCATCGTTGCCACTTTGACCTCGCCCATCCATGGCAGTACAACTTCCTGTTTGACACCAAAAAAGCATTTCGGGCTTCCTAGCATCTCGCACATGTCACCTCGACAATGCCGGGCTATCTTTCCCTTCATTTCGCCTTCCAAACACAGCTTGGTCCCCAGGAATGACACGCCATACCCACTTTTCCTTTGGGGAAAAGAAGGTTAATTTTGTCCAACTTCAGTTTCCTTTCCATGGACTTCGCCATTCAAATGACTCAAGATATCATCTGTAGAAGCGCCAATCTTGTCACCAAAGATCCAGTACCAAAGGAAGGCTTGAAGTCTTTCTTGAAAAATCCATGCAATCCAGTGTGATGAGATGGCACGGGAATCCACCATCATCTGCAGAAGTTTCCTTTTCTTTTTGGCAGAAAGTCTCAGGGCGTGCAAACGGCCAAACTTTTACAGATCCCAAGAGTCGACCCATCTGTCCCAAGACTGCCGTATCTTTGCCGCCACCTTTTTTTCCCAGATGTCGCCTCCTTTTGAGAAAAAAAGGTCAATGACTAAATCCAATGCAATTTGCTATTAACCGCTGCCACATGTGTGTTTTTTCCTTCACCCTTCCATTTCAGTGGCGCAATGAAATAGATCATTCCTTTCCGGTCGGTCGCGGAAACCTCATCTTCGGCTGGAACGCAATCGGCGTAGCAGTCAGCTTCTTCCTCGTTAGTATAGTGGTGAGTATCCCCACCTGTCACGCGGGAGACCGGGTTTCGATTCCCCGACGGGGAGTGCTTCCTCTTTTTCTCTCCTCAGCCTTGCTTTCTCTGGAACTCTTTCCCAGGATCCTCTTCATCGTTGCCACTTTGACCTAGCCCATCCATGGCAGTACAGCTTCCTGTTTGACACCAAAAAAGCATTTCGGGCTTCCTAGCATCTCGCACATGTCACCTCGACAATGCCGGGCTATCTTTCCCTTCATTTCGCCTTCCAAACACAGCTTGGTCCCCAGGAATGACACGCCACACCCACTTTTCCTTTGGGGAAAAGAAGGTTAATTTTGTCCAACTTCAGTTTCCTTTCCATGGACTTCGCCATTCAAATGACTCAAGATATCATCTGTAGAAGCGCCAATCTTGTCACCAAAGATCCAGTAGCCAAAGGAAGGCTTGAAGTCTTTCTTGAAAAATCCATGCAATCCAGTGTGATGAGATGGCACGGGAATCCACCATCATCTGCAGAAGTTTCCTTTTCTTTTTGGCAGAAAGTCTCAGGGCGTGCAAACGGCCAAACTTCTACAGATCCCAAGAGTCGACCCATCTGTCCCAAGACTGCCGTATCTTTGCCGCCACCTTTTTTTCCCAGATGTCGCCTCCTTTTGAGAAAAAAAGGTCAATGACTAAATCCAATGCAATTTGCTATTAACCGCTGCCACATGTGTGTTTTTTCCTTCACCCTTCCATTTCAGTGGCGCAATGAAATAGATCATTCCCTTCCGGTCGGTCGCGGAAACCTCATCTTCGGCTGGAGCGCAATCGGCGCGGCAGTCACCTTCTTCCTCATTAGTATAGTGGTGAGTATCCCCGCCTGTCACGCGGGAGACCGGGGTTCGATTCCCCGACGGGGAGTGCTTCCTCTTTTTCTCTCCTCAGCCTTGCTTTCTCTGGAACTCTTTCCCAGGATCCTCTTCATCGTTGCCACTTTGACCTAGCCCATCCATGGCAGTATAGCTTCCTGTTTGACACCAAAAAAGCATTTCGGGCTTCCTAGCATCTCGCACATGTCACCTCGACAATGCCGGGCTATCTTTCCCTTCATTTCGCCTTCCAAACACAGCTTGGTCCCCAGGAATGACACGCCACACCCACTTTTCCTTTGGGGAAAAGAAGGTTAATTTTGTCCAACTTCAGTTTCCTTTCCATGGACTTCGCCATTCAAATGACTCAAGATATCATCTGTAGAAGCGCCATCTTGTCACCAAAGATCCAGTAGCCAAAGGAAGGCTTGAAGTCTTTCTTGAAAAATCCATGCAATCCAGTGTGATGAGATGGCACGGGAATCCACCATCATCTGCAGAAGTTTCCTTTTCTTTTTGGCAGAAAGTCTCAGGGCGTGCAAACGGCCAAACTTCTACAGATCCCAAGAGTCGACCCATCTGTCCCAAGACTGCCGTATCTTTGCCGCCACCTTTTTTTCCCAGATGTCACCTCCTTTTGAGAAAAAAAGGTCAATGACTAAATCCAATGCAATTTGCTATTAACCGCTGCCACATGTGTGTTTTTTCCTTCACCCTTCCATTTCAGGGGCGCAATGAAATAGATCATTCCTTTCCGGTCGGTCGCGGAAACCTCATCTTCGGCTGGAGCACAATCGGCACAGTAGTCATCTTCTTCCTCATTAGTATAGTGGTGAGTATCCCCGCCTGTCACGCGGGAGACCGGGGTTCGATTCCCCCAACGGGCAGTGCTTTCTCTTTTTCTCTCCTCAGCCTTGCTTTCTCTGGAACTCTTTCCCAGGATCCTCTTCATCGTTGCCACTTTGACCTAGCCCATCCATGGCAGTACAGCTTCCTGTTTGACACCAAAAAAGCATTTCGGGCTTCCTAGCATCTCGCACATGTCACCTCGACAATGCCGGGCTATCTTTCCCTTCATTTCGCCTTCCAAACACAGCTTGGTCCCCAGGAATGACACGCCACACCCACTTTTCCTTTGGGGAAAAGAAGGTTAATTTTGTCCAACTTCAGTTTCCTTTCCATGGACTTCGCCATTCAAATGACTCAAGATATCATCTGTAGAAGCGCCAATCTTGTCACCAAAGATCCAGTAGCCAAAGGAAGGCTTGAAGTCTTTCTTGAAAAATCCATGCAATCCAGTGTGATGAGATGGCACGGGAATCCACCATCATCTGCAGAAGTTTCCTTTTCTTTTTGGCAGAAAGTCTCAGGGCGTGCAAACGGCCAAACTTTTACAGATCCCAAGAGTCGACCCATCTGTCCCAAGACTGCTGTATCTTTGCCGCCACCTTTTTTTCCCAGATGTCGCCTCCTTTTGAGAAAAAAAGGTCAATGACTAAATCCAATGCAATTTGCTATTAACCGCTGCCACATGTGTGTTTTTTCCTTCACCCTTCCATTTCAGTGGTGCAATGAAATAGATCATTCCTTTCCGGTCGGTCGCGGAAACCTCATCTTTGGCTGGAGCGCAATCGGCACGGCGGTCAGCTTTTTCCTCGTTAGTATAGTGGTGAGTATCCCCGCCTGTCACGCGGGAGACCGGGGTTCGATTCCCCGACGGGGAGTGCTTCCTCTTTTTCTCTCCTCAGCCTTGCTTTCTCTGGAACTCTTTCCCAGGATCCTCTTCATCGTTGCCACTTTGACCTAGCCCATCCATGGCAGTACAGCTTCCTGTTTGACACCAAAAAAGCATTTCGGGCTTCCTAGCATCTCGCACACGTCACCTCGACAATGCCGGGCTATCTTTCCCTTCATTTCGCCTTCCAAACACAGCTTGGTCCCCAGGAATGACACGCCACACCCACTTTTCCTTTGGGGAAAAGAAGGTTAATTTTGTCCAACTTCAGTTTCCTTTCCATGGACTTCGCCATTCAAATGACTCAAGATATCATCTGTAGAAGCGACAATCTTGTCACCAAAGATCCAGTAGCCAAAGGAAGGCTTGAAGTCTTTCTTGAAAAATCCATGCAATCCAGTGTGATGAGATGGCACGGGAATCCACCATCATCTGCAGAAGTTTCCTTTTCTTTTTGGCAGAAAGTCTCAGGGCGTGCAAACGGCCAAACTTTTACAGATCCCAAGAGTCGACCCATCTGTCCCAAGACTGCTGTATCTTTGCCGCCACCTTTTTTTCCCAGATGTCGCCTCCTTTTGAGAAAAAAAGGTCAATGACTAAATCCAATGCAATTTGCTATTAACCGCTGCCACATGTGTGTTTTTTCCTTCACCCTTCCATTTCAGTGGCGCAATGAAATAGATCATTCCTTTCCGGTCGGTCGCGGAAACCTCATCTTTGGCTGGAGCGCAATCGGCACGGCGGTCAGCTTTTTCCTCGTTAGTATAGTGGTGAGTATCCCCGCCTGTCACGCGGGAGACCGGGGTTCGATTCCCCGACAGGGAGTGCTTCCTCTTTTTCTCTCCTCAGCCTTGCTTTCTCTGGAACTCTTTCCCAGGATCCTCTTCATCGTTGCCACTTTGACCTAGCCCATCCATGGCAGTACAGCTTCCTGTTTGACACCAAAAAAGCATTTCGGGCTTCCTAGCATCTCGCACATGTCACCTCGACAATGCCGGGCTATCTTTCCCTTCATTTCGCCTTCCAAACACAGCTTGGTCCCCAGGAATGACACGCCACACCCACTTTTCCTTTGGGGAAAACAAGGTTAATTTTGTCCAACTTCAGTTTCCTTTCCATGGACTTCGCCATTCAAATGACTCAAGATATCATCTGTAGAAGCGCCAATCTTGTCACCAAAGATCCAGTAGCCAAAGGAAGGCTTGAAGTCTTTCTTGAAAAATCCATGCAATCCAGTGTGATGAGATGGCACGGGAATCCACCATCATCTGCAGAAGTTTCCTTTTCTTTTTGGCAGAAAGTCTCAGGGCGTGCAAACGGCGAAACTTTTACAGATCCCAAGAGTCGACCCATCTGTCCCAAGACTGCCGTATCTTTGCCGCCACCTTTTTTTCCCAGATGTCGCCTCCTTTTGAGAAAAAAAGGTCAATGACTAAATCCAATGCAATTTGCTATTAACCGCTGCCACATGTGTGTTTTTTCCTTCACCCTTCCATTTCAGTGGCACAATGAAATAGATCATTCCTTTCCGGTCGGTCGCGGAAACCTCATCTTCGGCTGGAGCGCAATCGGCGTGGCGGTCAGCTTCTTCCTCGTTAGTATAGTGGTGAGTATCCCCACCTGTCACGCGGGAGACCGGGTTTCGATTCCCCGACGGGGAGTGCTTCCTCTTTTTCTCTCCTCAGCCTTGCTTTCTCTGGACCTCTTTCCCAGGATCCTCTTCATCGTTGCCACTTTGACCTAGCCCATCCATGGCAGTACAGCTTCCTGTTTGACACCAAAAAAGCATTTCGGGCTTCCTAGCATCTCGCACATGTCACCTCGACAATGCCGGGCTATCTTTCCCTTCATTTCGCCTTTACAAACACAGCTTGGTCCCCAGGAATGACACGCCACACCCACTTTTCCTTTGGGGAAAAGAAGGTTAATTTTGTCCAACTTCAGTTTCCTTTCCATGGACTTCGCCATTCAAATGACTCAAGATATCATCTGTAGAAGCGCCAATCTTGTCACCAAAGATCCAGTAGCCAAAGGAAGGCTTGAAGTCTTTCTTGAAAAATCCATGCAATCCAGTGTGATGAGATGGCGCGGGAATCCACCATCATCTGCAGAAGTTTCCTTTTCTTTTTGGCAGAAAGTCTCAGGGCGTGCAAACGGCCAAACTTCTACAGATCCCAAGAGTCGACCCATCTGTCCCAAGACTGCCGTATCTTTGCCGCCACCTTTTTTTCCCAGATGTCGCCTCCTTTTGAGAAAAAAAGGTCAATGACTAAATCCAATGCAACTTGCTATTAACCGCTGCCACATGTGTGTTTTTTCCTTCACCCTTCCATTTCAGTGGCGCAATGAAATAGATCATTCCTTTCCGGTCGGTCGCGGAAACCTCATCTTCGGCTGGAGCGCAATCGGCACGGCGGTCAGCTTCTTCCTCGTTAGTATAGTGGTGAGTATCCCCGCCTGTCACGCGGGAGACCGGGGTTCGATTCCCCGACGGGGAGTGCTTCCTCTTTTTCTCTCCTCAGCCTTGCTTTCTCTGGAACTCTTTCCCAGGATCCTCTTCATCGTTGCCACTTTGACCTAGCCCATCCATGGCAGTACAGCTTCCTGTTTGACACCAAAAAAGCATTTCGGGCTTCCCAGCATCTCGCACATGTCACCTCGACAATGCCGGGCTATCTTTCCCTTCATTTCGCCTTCCAAATACAGCTTGGTCCCTAGGAATGACACGCCACACCCACATTTCCTTTGGGGAAAAGAAGGTTAATATTGTCCAACTTCAGTTTCCTTTCCAAGGACTACGCCATTCAAATGACTTAAGATATCATCTGTAAAAGCGCCAATCTTGTCACCAAAGATCCAGTAGCCAAAGGAAGGCTTTAAGTCTTTCTTGAAAAATCCATGCAATCCAGTGTGATGAGATGGCACGGGAATCCACCATCATCTGCAGAAGTTTCCTTTTCTTTTTGGCAGAAAGTCTCAGGGCGTGCAAACGGCCAAACTTCTACAGATCCCAAGAGTCGACCCATCTGTCCCAAGACTGCCGTATCTTTGCCGCCACCTTTTTTTCCCAGATGTCGCCTCCTTTTGAGAAAAAAAGGTCAATGACTAAATCCAATGCAATTTGCTATTAACCGCTGCCACATGTGTGTTTTTTCCTTCACCCTTCCATTTCAGTGGCGCAATGAAATAGATCATTCCTTTCCGGTCGGTCGCGGAAACCTCATCTTCGGCTGGAGCGCAATCGGCGCGGCGGTCACCTTCTTCCTCGTTAGTATAGTGGTGAGTATCCCCGCCTGTCACGCGGGAGACCGGGGTTCCATTCCCCGACGGGGAGTGCTTCCTCTTTTTCTCTCCTCAGCCTTGCTTTCTCTGGAACTCTTTCCCAGGATCCTCTTCATCATTGCCACTTTGACCTAGCCCATCCATGGCAGTACAGCTTCCTGTTTGACACCAAAAAAGCATTTCGGGCTTCCTAGCATCTCGCACATGTCACCTCGACAATGCCGGGCTATCTTTCCCTTCATTTCGCCTTCCAAACACAGCTTGGTCCCCAGGAATGACACGCCACACCCACTTTTCCTTTGGGGAAAAGAAGGTTAATTTTGTCCAACTTCAGTTTCCTTTCCATGGACTTCGCCATTCAAATGACTCAAGATATCATCTGTAGAAGCGCCAATCTTGTCACCAAAGATCCAGTAGCCAAAGGAAGGCTTGAAGTCTTTCTTGAAAAATCCATGCAATCCAGTGTGATGAGATGGCACGGGAATCCACCATCATCTGCAGAAATTTCCTTTTCTTTTTGGCAGAAAGTCTCAGGGCGTGCAAACGGCGAAACTTTTACAGATCCCAAGAGTCGACCCATCTGTCCCAAGACTGCCGTATCTTTGCCGCCACCTTTTTTTCCCAGATGTCGCCTCCTTTTGAGAAAAAAAGGTCAATGACTAAATCCAATGCAATTTGCTATTAACCGCTGCCACATGTGTGTTTTTTCCTTCACCCTTCCATTTCAGTGGCGCAATGAAATAGATCATTCCTTTCCGGTCGGTCGCGGAAACCTCATCTTCGGCTGGAGCGCAATCTGCGTGGCAGTCAGCTTCTTCCTCGTTAGTATAGTGGTGAGTATCCCCACCTGTCACGCGGGAGACCGGGTTTCGATTCCCCGACGGGGAGTGCTTCCTCTTTTTCTCTCCTCAGCCTTGCTTTCTCTGGAACTCTTTCCCAGGATCCTCTTCATCGTTGCCACTTTGACCTAGCCCATCCATGGCAGTACAGCTTCCTGTTTGACACCAAAAAAGCATTTCGGGCTTCCTAGCATCTCGCACATGTCACCTCGACAATGCCGGGCTATCTTTCCCTTCATTTCGCCTTTACAAACACAGCTTGGTCCCCAGGAATGACACGCCACACCCACTTTTCCTTTGGGGAAAAGAAGGTTAATTTTGTCCAACTTCAGTTTCCTTTCCATGGACTTCGCCATTCAAATGACTCAAGATATCATCTGTAGAAGCGCCAATCTTGTCACCAAAGATCCAGTAGCCAAAGGAAGGCTTGAAGTCTTTCTTGAAAAATCCATGCAATCCAGTGTGATGAGATGGCGCGGGAATCCACCATCATATGCAGAAGTTTCCTTTTCTTTTTGGCAGAAAGTCTCAGGGCGTGCAAACGGCCAAACTTCTACAGATCCCAAGAGTCGACCCATCTGTCCCAAGACTGCCGTATCTTTGCCGCCACCTTTTTTTCCCAGATGTCGCCTCCTTTTGAGAAAAAAAGGTCAATGACTAAATCCAATGCAATTTGCTATTAACCGCTGCCACATGTGTGTTTTTTCCTTCACCCTTCCATTTCAGTGGCGCAATGAAATAGATCATTCCTTTCCGGTCGGTCGCGGAAACCTCATCTTCGGCTGGAGCGCAATCGGCGTGGCGGTCAGCTTCTTCCTTGTTAGTAAAGTGGTGAGTATCCCCGCCTGTCACGCGGGAGACCGGGTTTCGATTCCCCGACGGGGAGTGCTTCCTCTTTTTCTCTCCTCAGCCTTGCTTTCTCTGGAACTCTTTCCCAGGATCCTCTTCATCGTTGCCACTTTGACCTAGCCCATCCATGGCAGTACAGCTTCCTGTTTGACACCAAAAAAGCATTTTGGGCTTCCTAGCATCTCGCACATGTCACCTCGACAATGCCGGGCTATCTTTCCCTTCATTTCGCCTTCCAAACACAGCTTGGTCCCTAGGAATGACACGCCACACCCACTTTTCCTTTGGGGAAAAGAAGGTTAATTTTGTCCAACTTCAGTTTCCTTTCCATGGACTACGCCATTCAAATGACTTAAGATATCATCTGTAGAAGCGCCAATCTTGTCACCAAAGATCCAGTAGCCAAAGGAAGGCTTTAAGTCTTTCTTGAAAAATCCATGCAATCCAGTGTGATGAGATGGCACGGGAATCCACCATCATCTGCAGAAGTTTCCTTTTCTTTTTGGCAGAAAGTCTCAGGGCGTGCAAACGGCCAAACTTCTACAGATCCCAAGAGTCGACCCATCTGTCCCAAGACTGCCGTATCTTTGCCGCCACCTTTTTTTCCCAGATGTCGCCTCCTTTTGAGAAAAAAAGGTCAATGACTAAATCCAATGCAATTTGCTATTAACCGCTGCCACATGTGTGTTTTTCCTTCACCCTTCCATTTCAGTGGCGCAATGAAATAGATCATTCCTTTCCGGTCGGTCGCGGAAACCTCATCTTCGGCTGGAGCGCAATCGGCGCGGCGGTCACCTTCTTCCTCGTTAGTATAGTGGTGAGTATCCCCGCCTGTCACGCGGGAGACCGGGGTTCGATTCCCCGACGGGGAGTGCTTCCTCTTTTTCTCTCCTCAGCCTTGCTTTCTCTGGAACTCTTTCCCAGGATCCTCTTCATCGTTGCCACTTTGACTAGCCCATCCATGGCAGTACAGCTTCCTGTTTGACACCAAAAAAGCATTTCGGGCTTCCTAGCATCTCGCACATGTCACCTCGACAATGCCGGGCTATCTTTCCCTTCATTTCGCCTTCCAAACACAGCTTGGTCCCCAGGAATGACACGCCACACCCACTTTTCCTTTGGGGAAAAGAAGGTTAATTTTGTCCAACTTCAGTTTCCTTTCCATGGACTTCGCCATTCAAATGACTCAAGATATCATCTGTAGAAGCGCCAATCTTGTCACCAAAGATCCAGTAGCCAAAGGAAGGCTTGAAGTCTTTCTTGAAAAATCCATGCAATCCAGTGTGATGAGATGGCACGGGAATCCACCATCATCTGCAGAAGTTTCCTTTTCTTTTTGGCAGAAAGTCTCAGGGCGTGCAAACGGCGAAACTTTTACAGATCCCAAGAGTCGACCCATCTGTCCCAAGACTGCCGTATCTTTGCCGCCACCTTTTTTTCCCAGATGTCGCCTCCTTTTGAGAAAAAAAGGTCAATGACTAAATCCAATGCAATTTGCTATTAACCGCTGCCACATGTGTGTTTTTTCCTTCACCCTTCCATTTCAGTGGCGCAATGAAATAGATCATTCCTTTCCGGTCGGTCGCGGAAACCTCATCTTTGGCTGGAGCGCAATCGGCACGGCGGTCAGCTTTTTCCTCGTTAGTATAGTGTGAGTATCCCCGCCTGTCACGCGGGAGACCGGGGTTCGATTCCCCGACGGGGAATGCTTCCTCTTTTTCTCTCCTCAGCCTTGCTTTCTCTGGAACTCTTTCCCAGGATCCTCTTCATCGTTGCCACTTTGACCTAGCCCATCCATGGCAGTACAGCTTCCTGTTTGACACCAAAAAAGCATTTCGGGCTTCCTAGCATCTCGCACATGTCACCTCGACAATGCCGGGCTATCTTTCCCTTCATTTCGCCTTCCAAACACAGCTTGGTCCCTAGGAATGACACGCCACACCCACTTTTCCTTTGGGGAAAAGAAGGTTAATTTTGTCCAACTTCAGTTTCCTTTCCATGGACTTCGCCATTCAAATGACTCAAGATATCATCTGTAGAAGCGCCAATCTTGTCACCAAAGATCCAGTAGCCAAAGGAAGGCTTGAAGTCTTTCTTGAAAAATCCATGCAATCCAGTGTGATGAGATGGCACGGGAATCCACCATCATCTGCAGAAGTTTCCTTTTCTTTTTGGCAGAAAGTCTCAGGGCGTGCAAACGGCGAAACTTTTACAGATCCCAAGAGTCGACCCATCTGTCCCAAGACTGCCGTATCTTTGCCGCCACCTTTTTTTCCCAGATGTCGCCTCCTTTTGAGAAAAAAAGGTCAATGACTAAATCCAATGCAATTTGCTATTAACCGCTGCCACATGTGTGTTTTTTCCTTCACCCTTCCATTTCAGTGGCGCAATGAAATAGATCATTCCTTTCCGGTCGGTCGCGGAAACCTCATCTTCGGCTGGAGCGCAATCGGCGTGGCGGTCAGCTTCTTCCTCGTTAGTATAGTGGTGAGTATCCCCGCCTGTCACGCGGGAGACCGGGTTTCGATTCCCCGACGGGGAGTGCTTCCTCTTTTTCTCTCCTCAGCCTTGCTTTCTCTGGAACTCTTTCCCAGGATCCTCTTCATCGTTGCCACTTTGACCTAGCCCATCCATGGCAGTACAGCTTCCTGTTTGACACCAAAAAAGCATTTCGGGCTTCCTAACATCTCGCACATGTCACCTCGACAATGCCGGGCTATCTTTCCCTTCATTTCGCCTTTACAAACACAGCTTGGTCCCCAGGAATGACACGCCACACCCACTTTTCCTTTGGGGAAAAGAAGGTTAATTTTGTCCAACTTCAGTTTCCTTTCCATGGACTTCGCCATTCAAATGACTCAAGATATCATCTGTAGAAGCGCCAATCTTGTCACCAAAGATCCAGTAGCCAAAGGAAGGCTTGAAGTCTTTCTTGAAAAATCCATGCAATCCAGTGTGATGAGATGGCGCGGGAATCCACCATCATCTGCAGAAGTTTCCTTTTCTTTTTGGCAGAAAGTCTCAGGGCGTGCAAACGGCCAAACTTCTACAGATCCCAAGAGTCGACCCATCTGTCCCAAGACTGCCGTATCTTTGCCGCCACCTTTTTTTCCCAGATGTCGCCTCCTTTTGAGAAAAAAAGGTCAATGATTAAATCCAATGCAACTTGCTATTAACCGCTGCCACATGTGTGTTTTTTCCTTCACCCTTCCATTTCAGTGGCGCAATGAAATAGATCATTCCTTTCCGGTCGGTCGCGGAAACCTCATCTTCGGCTGGAGCGCAATCGGCACGGTGGTCAGCTTCTTCCTCGTTAGTATAGTGGTGAGTATCCCCGCCTGTCACGCGGGAGACCGGGGTTCGATTCCCCAACGGGGAGTGCTTCCTCTTTTTCTCTCCTCAGCCTTGCTTTCTCTGGAACTCTTTCCCAGGATCCTCTTCATCGTTGCCACTTTGACCTAGCCCATCCATGGCAGTATAGCTTCCTGTTTGACACCAAAAAAGCATTTTGGGCTTCCTAGCATCTCGCACATGTCACCTCGACAATGCCGGGCTATCTTTCCCTTCATTTCGCCTTCCAAACACAGCTTGGTCCCTAGGAATGACACGCCACACCCACTTTTCCTTTGGGGAAAAGAAGGTTAATTTTGTCCAACTTCAGTTTCCTTTCCATGGACTACGCCATTCAAATGACTTAAGATATCATCTGTAGAAGCGCCAATCTTGTCACCAAAGATCCAATAGCCAAAGGAAGGCTTTAAGTCTTTCTTGAAAAATCCATGCAATCCAGTGTGATGAGATGGCACGGGAATCCACCATCATCTGCAGAAGTTTCCTTTTCTTTTTGGCAGAAAGTCTCGGGGCGTGCAAACGGCCAAACTTCTACAGATCCCAAGAGTCGACCCATCTGTCCCAAGACTGCCGTATCTTTGCCGCCACCTTTTTTTCCCAGATGTCGCCTCCTTTTGAGAAAAAAAGGTCAATGACTAAATCCAATGCAATTTGCTATTAACCGCTGCCACATGTGTGTTTTTTCCTTCACCCTTCCATTTCAGTGGCGCAATGAAATAGATCATTCCTTTCCGGTCGGTCGCGGAAACCTCATCTTCGGCTGGAGCGCAATCGGCGCGGCGGTCACCTTCTTCCTCGTTAGTATAGTGGTGAGTATCCCCGCCTGTCACGCGGGAGACCGGGGTTCGATTCCCCGACGGGGAGTGCTTCCTCTTTTTCTCTCCTCAGCCTTGCTTTCTCTGGAACTCTTTCCCAGGATCCTCTTCATCGTTGCCACTTTGACCTAGCCCATCCATGGCAGTACAGCTTCCTGTTTGACACCAAAAAAGCATTTCGGGCTTCCTAGCATCTCGCACATGTCACCTCGACAATGCCGGGCTATCTTTCCCTTCATTTCGCCTTCCAAACACAGCTTGGTCCCCAGGAATGACACGCCACACCCACTTTTCCTTTGGGGAAAAGAAGGTTAATTTTGTCCAACTTCAGTTTCCTTTCCATGGACTTCGCCATTCAAATGACTCAAGATATCATCTGTAGAAGCGCCAATCTTGTCACCAAAGATCCAGTAGCCAAAGGAAGGCTTGAAGTCTTTCTTGAAAAATCCATGCAATCCAGTGTGATGAGATGGCACGGGAATCCACCATCATCTGCAGAAGTTTC
This sequence comes from Leptodactylus fuscus, assembly GCF_031893055.1. Classification (NCBI taxonomy): domain Eukaryota; kingdom Metazoa; phylum Chordata; class Amphibia; order Anura; family Leptodactylidae; genus Leptodactylus; species Leptodactylus fuscus. Next base: position 54,334 of record NW_027440401.1, read on the forward strand.
CTTTTCTTTTTGGCAGAAAGTCTCAGGGCGTGCAAACGGCCAAACTTCTACAGATCCCAAGAGTCGACCCATCTGTCCCAAGACTGCCGTATCTTTGCCGCCACCTTTTTTTCCCAGATGTCGCCTCCTTTTGAGAAAAAAAGGTCAATGACTAAATCCAATGCAATTTGCTATTAACCGCTGCCACATGTGTGTTTTTTCCTTCACCCTTCCATTTCAGTGGCGCAATGAAATAGATCATTCCTTTCCGGTCGGTCGCGGAAACCTCATCTTTGGCTGGAGCGCAATCGGCATGGCGGTCAGCTTTTTCCTCGTTAGTATAGTGGTGAGTATCCCCGCCTGTCACGCGGGAGACCGGGGTTCGATTCCCCGACGGGGAGTGCTTCCTCTTTTTCTCTCCTCAGCCTTGCTTTCTCTGGAACTCTTTCCCAGGATCCTCTTCATCGTTGCCACTTTGACCTAGCCCATCCATGGCAGTACAGCTTCCTGTTTGACACCAAAAAAGCATTTCGGGCTTCCTAGCATCTCGCACATGTCACCTCGACAATGCCGGGCTATCTTTCCCTTCATTTCGCCTTCCAAACACAGCTTGGTCCCCAGGAATGACACGCCACACCCACTTTTCCTTTGGGGAAAAGAAGGTTAATTTTGTCCAACTTCAGTTTCCTTTCCATGGACTTCGCCATTCAAATGACTCAAGATATCATCTGTAGAAGCGCCAATCTTGTCATCAAAGATCCAGTAGCCAAAGGAAGGCTTGAAGTCTTTCTTGAAAAATCCATGCAATCCAGTGTGATGAGATGGCACGGGAATCCACCATCATCTGCAGAAGTTTCCTTTTCTTTTTGGCAGAAAGTCTCAGGGCGTGCAAACGGCCAAACTTCTACAGATCCCAAGAGTCGACCCATCTGTCCCAAGACTGCCGTATCTTTGCCGCCACCTTTTTTTCCCAGATGTCGCCTCCTTTTGAGAAAAAAAGGTCAATGACTAAATCCAATGCAATTTGCTATTAACCGCTGCCACATGTGTGTTTTTTCCTTCACCCTTCCATTTCAGTGGCGCAATGAAATAGACCATTCCTTTCCGGTCGGTCGCGGAAACCTCATCTTTGGCTGGAGCGCAATCGGCACGGCGGTCAGCTTTTTCCTCGTTAGTATAGTGGTGAGTATCCCCGCCTGTCACGCGGGAGACCGGGGTTCGATTCCCCGACGGGGAGTGCTTCCTCTTTTTCTCTCCTCAGCCTTGCTTTCTCTGGAACTCTTTCCCAGGATCCTCTTCATCGTTGCCACTTTGACCTAGCCCATCCATGGCAGTACAGCTTCCTGTTTGACACCAAAAAAGCATTTCGGGCTTCCTAGCATCTCGCACATGTCACCTCGACAATGCCGGGCTATCTTTCCCTTCATTTCGCCTTCCAAACACAGCTTGGTCCCCAGGAATGACACGCCACACCCACTTTTCCTTTGGGGAAAAGAAGGTTAATTTTGTCCAACTTCAGTTTCCTTTCCATGGACTTCGCCATTCAAATGACTCAAGATATCATCTGTAGAAGCGCCAATCTTGTCACCAAAGATCCAGTAGCCAAAGGAAGGCTTGAAGTCTTTCTTGAAAAATCCATGCAATCCAGTGTGATGAGATGGCACGGGAATCCACCATCATCTGCAGAAGTTTCCTTTTCTTTTTGGCAGAAAGTCTCAGGGCGTGCAAACGGCCAAACTTTTACAGATCCCAAGAGTCGACCCATCTGTCCCAAGACTGCCGTATCTTTGCCGCCACCTTTTTTTCCCAGATGTCGCCTCCTTTTGAGAAAAAAAGGTCAATGACTAAATCCAATGCAATTTGCTATTAACCGCTGCCACATGTGTGTTTTTTCCTTCACCCTTCCATTTCAGTGGCGCAATGAAATAGATCATTCCTTTCCGGTCGGTCGCGGAAACCTCATCTTCGGCTGGAGCGCAATCGGCGTGGCGGTCAGCTTCTTCCTCGTTAGTATAGTGGTGAGTATCCCCGCCTGTCACGCGGGAGACCGGGTTTCGATTCCCCGACGGGGAGTGCTTCCTCTTTTTCTCTCCTCAGCCTTGCTTTCTCGTGAACTCTTTCCCAGGATCCTCTTCATCGTTGCCACTTTGACCTAGCCCATCCATGGCAGTACAGCTTCCTGTTTGACACCAAAAAAGCATTTCGGGCTTCCTAGCATCTCGCACATGTCACCTCGACAATGCCGGGCTATCTTTCCCTTCATTTCGCCTTCCAAACACAGCTTGGTCCCCAGGAATGACACGCCACACCCACTTTTCCTTTGGGGAAAAGAAGGTTAATTTTGTCCAACTTCAGTTTCCTTTCCATGGACTTCGCCATTCAAATGACTCAAGATATCATCTGTAGAAGCGCCAATCTTGTCACCAAAGATCCAGTAGCCAAAGGAAGGCTTTAAGTCTTTCTTGAAAAATCCATGCAATCCAGTGTGATGAGATGGCACGGGAATCCACCATCATCTGCAGAAGTTTCCTTTTCTTTTTGGCAGAAAGTCTCAGGGCGTGCAAACGGCCAAACTTCTACAGATCCCAAGAGTCGACCCATCTGTCCCAAGACTGCCGTATCTTTGCCGCCACCTTTTTTTCCCAGATGTCGCCTCCTTTTGAGAAAAAAAGGTCAATGACTAAATCCAATGCAATTTGCTATTAACCGCTGCCACATGTGTGTTTTTTCCTTCACCCTTCCATTTCAGTGGCGCAATGAAATAGATCATTCCTTTCCGGTCGGTCGCGGAAACCTCATCTTCGGCTGGAGCGCAATCGGCGCGGCAGTCACCTTCTTCCTCGTTAGTATAGTGGTGAGTATCCCCGCCTGTCACGCGGGAGACCGGGGTTCGATTCCCCGACGGGGAGTGCTTCCTCTTTTTCTCTCCTCAGCCTTGCTTTCTCTGGAACTCTTTCCCAGGATCCTCTTCATCGTTGCCACTTTGACTAGCCCATCCATGGCAGTACAGCTTCCTGTTTGACACCAAAAAAGCATTTCGGGCTTCCTAGCATCTCGCACATGTCACCTCGACAATGCCGGGCTATCTTTCCCTTCATTTCGCCTTCCAAACACAGCTTGGTCCCCAGGAATGACACGCCACACCCACTTTTCCTTTGGGGAAAAGAAGGTTAATTTTGTCCAACTTCAGTTTCCTTTCCATGGACTTCGCCATTCAAATGACTCAAGATATCATCTGTAGAAGCGCCAATCTTGTCACCAAAGATCCAGTAGCCAAAGGAAGGCTTGAAGTCTTTCTTGAAAAATCCATGCAATCCAGTGTGATGAGATGGCACGGGAATCCACCATCATCTGCAGAAGTTTCCTTTTCTTTTTGGCAGAAAGTCTCAGGGCGTGCAAACGGCCAAACTTCTACAGATCCCAAGAGTCGACCCATCTGTCCCAAGACTGCCGTATCTTTGCCGCCACCTTTTTTTCCCAGATGTCGCCTCCTTTTGAGAAAAAAAGGTCAATGACTAAATCCAATGCAATTTGCTATTAACCGCTGCCACATGTGTGTTTTTTCCTTCACCCTTCCATTTCAGTGGCGCAATGAAATAGATCATTCCTTTCCGGTCGGTCGCGGAAACCTCATCTTTGGCTGGAGCGCAATCGGCACGGCGGTCAGCTTTTTCCTCGTTAGTATAGTGTGAGTATCCCCGCCTGTCACGCGGGAGACCGGGGTTCGATTCCCCGACGGGGAATGCTTCCTCTTTTTCTCTCCTCAGCCTTGCTTTCTCTGGAACTCTTTCCCAGGATCCTCTTCATCGTTGCCACTTTGACCTAGCCCATCCATGGCAGTACAGCTTCCTGTTTGACACCAAAAAAGCATTTCGGGCTTCCTAGCATCTCGCACATGTCACCTCGACAATGCCGGGCTATCTTTCCCTTCATTTCGCCTTCCAAACACAGCTTGGTCCCCAGGAATGACACGCCACACCCACTTTTCCTTTGGGGAAAAGAAGGTTAATTTTGTCCAACTTCAGTTTCCTTTCCATGGACTTCGCCATTCAAATGACTCAAGATATCATCTGTAGAAGCGCCAATCTTGTCACCAAAGATCCAGTAGCCAAAGGAAGGCTTGAAGTCTTTCTTGAAAAATCCATGCAATCCAGTGTGATGAGATGGCACGGGAATCCACCATCATCTGCAGAAGTTTCCTTTTCTTTTTGGCAGAAAGTCTCAGGGCGTGCAAACGGCGAAACTTTTACAGATCCCAAGAGTCGACCCATCTGTCCCAAGACTGCCGTATCTTTGCCGCCACCTTTTTTTCCCAGATGTCGCCTCCTTTTGAGAAAAAAAGGTCAATGACTAAATCCAATGCAATTTGCTATTAACCGCTGCCACATGTGTGTTTTTTCCTTCACCCTTCCATTTCAGTGGCGCAATGAAATAGATCATTCCTTTCCGGTCGGTCGCGGAAACCTCATCTTTGGCTGGAGCGCAATCGGCACGGCGGTCAGCTTTTTCCTCGTTAGTATAGTGGTGAGTATCCCCGCCTGTCACGCGGGAGACCGGGGTTCGATTCCCCGACGGGGAGTGCTTCCTCTTTTTCTCTCCTCAGCCTTGCTTTCTCTGGAACTCTTTCCCAGGATCCTCTTCATCGTTGCCACTTTGACCTAGCCCATCCATGGCAGTACAGCTTCCTGTTTGACACCAAAAAAGCATTTCGGGCTTCCTAGCATCTCGCACATGTCACCTCGACAATGCCGGGCTATCTTTCCCTTCATTTCGCCTTTACAAACACAGCTTGGTCCCCAGGAATGACACGCCACACCCACTTTTCCTTTGGGGAAAAGAAGGTTAATTTTGTCCAACTTCAGTTTCCTTTCCATGGACTTCGCCATTCAAATGACTCAAGATATCATCTGTAGAAGCGCCAATCTTGTCACCAAAGATCCAGTAGCCAAAGGAAGGCTTGAAGTCTTTCTTGAAAAATCCATGCAATCCAGTGTGATGAGATGGCGCGGGAATCCACCATCATCTGCAGAAGTTTCCTTTTCTTTTTGGCAGAAAGTCTCAGGGCGTGCAAACGGCCAAACTTCTACAGATCCCAAGAGTCGACCCATCTGTCCCAAGACTGCCGTATCTTTGCCGCCACCTTTTTTTCCCAGATGTCGCCTCCTTTTGAGAAAAAAAGGTCAATGATTAAATCCAATGCAACTTGCTATTAACCGCTGCCACATGTGTGTTTTTTCCTTCACCCTTCCATTTCAGTGGCGCAATGAAATAGATCATTCCTTTCCGGTCGGTCGCGGAAACCTCATCTTCGGCTGGAGCGCAATCGGCACGGTGGTCAGCTTCTTCCTCGTTAGTATAGTGGTGAGTATCCCCGCCTGTCACGCGGGAGACCGGGGTTCGATTCCCCAACGGGGAGTGCTTCCTCTTTTTCTCTCCTCAGCCTTGCTTTCTCTGGAACTCTTTCCCAGGATCCTCTTCATCGTTGCCACTTTGACCTAGCCCATCCATGGCAGTATAGCTTCCTGTTTGACACCAAAAAAGCATTTTGGGCTTCCTAGCATCTCGCACATGTCACCTCGACAATGCCGGGCTATCTTTCCCTTCATTTCGCCTTCCAAACACAGCTTGGTCCCTAGGAATGACACGCCACACCCACTTTTCCTTTGGGGAAAAGAAGGTTAATTTTGTCCAACTTCAGTTTCCTTTCCATGGACTACGCCATTCAAATGACTTAAGATATCATCTGTAGAAGCGCCAATCTTGTCACCAAAGATCCAGTAGCCAAAGGAAGGCTTTAAGTCTTTCTTGAAAAATCCATGCAATCCAGTGTGATGAGATGGCACGGGAATCCACCATCATCTGCAGAAGTTTCCTTTTCTTTTTGGCAGAAAGTCTCGGGGCGTGCAAACGGCCAAACTTCTACAGATCCCAAGAGTCGACCCATCTGTCCCAAGACTGCCGTATCTTTGCCGCCACCTTTTTTTCCCAGATGTCGCCTCCTTTTGAGAAAAAAAGGTCAATGACTAAATCCAATGCAATTTGCTATTAACCGCTGCCACATGTGTGTTTTTTCCTTCACCCTTCCATTTCAGTGGCGCAATGAAATAGATCATTCCTTTCCGGTCGGTCGCGGAAACCTCATCTTCGGCTGGAGCGCAATCGGCGCGGCGGTCACCTTCTTCCTCGTTAGTATAGTGGTGAGTATCCCCGCCTGTCACGCGGGAGACCGGGGTTCGATTCCCCGACGGGGAGTGCTTCCTCTTTTTCTCTCCTCAGCCTTGCTTTCTCTGGAACTCTTTCCCAGGATCCTCTTCATCGTTGCCACTTTGACCTAGCCCATCCATGGCAGTACAGCTTCCTGTTTGACACCAAAAAAGCATTTCGGGCTTCCTAGCATCTCGCACATGTCACCTCGACAATGCCGGGCTATCTTTCCCTTCATTTCGCCTTCCAAACACAGCTTGGTCCCCAGGAATGACACGCCACACCCACTTTTCCTTTGGGGAAAAGAAGGTTAATTTTGTCCAACTTCAGTTTCCTTTCCATGGACTTCGCCATTCAAATGACTCAAGATATCATCTGTAGAAGCGCCAATCTTGTCACCAAAGATCCAGTAGCCAAAGGAAGGCTTGAAGTCTTTCTTGAAAAATCCATGCAATCCAGTGTGATGAGATGGCACGGGAATCCACCATCATCTGCAGAAGTTTCCTTTTCTTTTTGGCAGAAAGTCTCAGGGCGTGCAAACGGCCAAACTTCTACAGATCCCAAGAGTCGACCCATCTGTCCCAAGACTGCCGTATCTTTGCCGCCACCTTTTTTTCCCAGATGTCGCCTCCTTTTGAGAAAAAAAGGTCAATGACTAAATCCAATGCAATTTGCTATTAACCGCTGCCACATGTGTGTTTTTTCCTTCACCCTTCCATTTCAGTGGCGCAATGAAATAGATCATTCCTTTCCGGTCGGTCGCGGAAACCTCATCTTTGGCTGGAGCGCAATCGGCATGGCGGTCAGCTTTTTCCTCGTTAGTATAGTGGTGAGTATCCCCGCCTGTCACGCGGGAGACCGGGGTTCGATTCCCCGACGGGGAGTGCTTCCTCTTTTTCTCTCCTCAGCCTTGCTTTCTCTGGAACTCTTTCCCAGGATCCTCTTCATCGTTGCCACTTTGACCTAGCCCATCCATGGCAGTACAGCTTCCTGTTTGACACCAAAAAAGCATTTCGGGCTTCCTAGCATCTCGCACATGTCACCTCGACAATGCCGGGCTATCTTTCCCTTCATTTCGCCTTCCAAACACAGCTTGGTCCCCAGGAATGACACGCCACACCCACTTTTCCTTTGGGGAAAAGAAGGTTAATTTTGTCCAACTTCAGTTTCCTTTCCATGGACTTCGCCATTCAAATGACTCAAGATATCATCTGTAGAAGCGCCAATCTTGTCATCAAAGATCCAGTAGCCAAAGGAAGGCTTGAAGTCTTTCTTGAAAAATCCATGCAATCCAGTGTGATGAGATGGCACGGGAATCCACCATCATCTGCAGAAGTTTCCTTTTCTTTTTGGCAGAAAGTCTCAGGGCGTGCAAACGGCCAAACTTCTACAGATCCCAAGAGTCGACCCATCTGTCCCAAGACTGCCGTATCTTTGCCGCCACCTTTTTTTCCCAGATGTCGCCTCCTTTTGAGAAAAAAAGGTCAATGACTAAATCCAATGCAATTTGCTATTAACCGCTGCCACATGTGTGTTTTTTCCTTCACCCTTCCATTTCAGTGGCGCAATGAAATAGACCATTCCTTTCCGGTCGGTCGCGGAAACCTCATCTTTGGCTGGAGCGCAATCGGCACGGCGGTCAGCTTTTTCCTCGTTAGTATAGTGGTGAGTATCCCCGCCTGTCACGCGGGAGACCGGGGTTCGATTCCCCGACGGGGAGTGCTTCCTCTTTTTCTCTCCTCAGCCTTGCTTTCTCTGGAACTCTTTCCCAGGATCCTCTTCATCGTTGCCACTTTGACCTAGCCCATCCATGGCAGTACAGCTTCCTGTTTGACACCAAAAAAGCATTTCGGGCTTCCTAGCATCTCGCACATGTCACCTCGACAATGCCGGGCTATCTTTCCCTTCATTTCGCCTTCCAAACACAGCTTGGTCCCCAGGAATGACACGCCACACCCACTTTTCCTTTGGGGAAAAGAAGGTTAATTTTGTCCAACTTCAGTTTCCTTTCCATGGACTTCGCCATTCAAATGACTCAAGATATCATCTGTAGAAGCGCCAATCTTGTCACCAAAGATCCAGTAGCCAAAGGAAGGCTTGAAGTCTTTCTTGAAAAATCCATGCAATCCAGTGTGATGAGATGGCACGGGAATCCACCATCATCTGCAGAAGTTTCCTTTTCTTTTTGGCAGAAAGTCTCAGGGCGTGCAAACGGCCAAACTTTTACAGATCCCAAGAGTCGACCCATCTGTCCCAAGACTGCCGTATCTTTGCCGCCACCTTTTTTTCCCAGATGTCGCCTCCTTTTGAGAAAAAAAGGTCAATGACTAAATCCAATGCAATTTGCTATTAACCGCTGCCACATGTGTGTTTTTTCCTTCACCCTTCCATTTCAGTGGCGCAATGAAATAGATCATTCCTTTCCGGTCGGTCGCGGAAACCTCATCTTCGGCTGGAGCGCAATCGGCGTGGCGGTCAGCTTCTTCCTCGTTAGTATAGTGGTGAGTATCCCCGCCTGTCACGCGTGAGACCGGGTTTCGATTCCCCGACGGGGAGTGCTTCCTCTTTTTCTCTCCTCAGCCTTGCTTTCTCTGGAACTCTTTCCCAGGATCCTCTTCATCGTTGCCACTTTGACCTAGCCCATCCATGGCAGTACAGCTTCCTGTTTGACACCAAAAAAGCATTTCGGGCTTCCTAGCATCTCGCACATGTCACCTCGACAATGCCGGGCTATCTTTCCCTTCATTTCGCCTTCCAAACACAGCTTGGTCCCCAGGAATGACACGCCACACCCACTTTTCCTTTGGGGAAAAGAAGGTTAATTTTGTCCAACTTCAGTTTCCTTTCCATGGACTTCGCCATTCAAATGACTCAAGATATCATCTGTAGAAGCGCCAATCTTGTCACCAAAGATCCAGTAGCCAAAGGAAGGCTTTAAGTCTTTCTTGAAAAATCCATGCAATCCAGTGTGATGAGATGGCACGGGAATCCACCATCATCTGCAGAAGTTTCCTTTTCTTTTTGGCAGAAAGTCTCAGGGCGTGCAAACGGCCAAACTTCTACAGATCCCAAGAGTCGACCCATCTGTCCCAAGACTGCCGTATCTTTGCCGCCACCTTTTTTTCCCAGATGTCGCCTCCTTTTGAGAAAAAAAGGTCAATGACTAAATCCAATGCAATTTGCTATTAACCGCTGCCACATGTGTGTTTTTTCCTTCACCCTTCCATTTCAGTGGCGCAATGAAATAGATCATTCCTTTCCGGTCGGTCGCGGAAACCTCATCTTCGGCTGGAGCGCAATCGGCGCGGCAGTCACCTTCTTCCTCGTTAGTATAGTGGTGAGTATCCCCGCCTGTCACGCGGGAGACCGGGGTTCGATTCCCCGACGGGGAGTGCTTCCTCTTTTTCTCTCCTCAGCCTTGCTTTCTCTGGAACTCTTTCCCAGGATCCTCTTCATCGTTGCCACTTTGACTAGCCCATCCATGGCAGTACAGCTTCCTGTTTGACACCAAAAAAGCATTTCGGGCTTCCTAGCATCTCGCACATGTCACCTCGACAATGCCGGGCTATCTTTCCCTTCATTTCGCCTTCCAAACACAGCTTGGTCCCCAGGAATGACACGCCACACCCACTTTTCCTTTGGGGAAAAGAAGGTTAATTTTGTCCAACTTCAGTTTCCTTTCCATGGACTTCGCCATTCAAATGACTCAAGATATCATCTGTAGAAGCGCCAATCTTGTCACCAAAGATCCAGTAGCCAAAGGAAGGCTTGAAGTCTTTCTTGAAAAATCCATGCAATCCAGTGTGATGAGATGGCACGGGAATCCACCATCATCTGCAGAAGTTTCCTTTTCTTTTTGGCAGAAAGTCTCAGGGCGTGCAAACGGCCAAACTTCTACAGATCCCAAGAGTCGACCCATCTGTCCCAAGACTGCCGTATCTTTGCCGCCACCTTTTTTTCCCAGATGTCGCCTCCTTTTGAGAAAAAAAGGTCAATGACTAAATCCAATGCAATTTGCTATTAACCGCTGCCACATGTGTGTTTTTTCCTTCACCCTTCCATTTCAGTGGCGCAATGAAATAGATCATTCCTTTCCGGTCGGTCGCGGAAACCTCATCTTTGGCTGGAGCGCAATCGGCATGGCGGTCAGCTTTTTCCTCGTTAGTATAGTGGTGAGTATCCCCGCCTGTCACGCGGGAGACCGGGGTTCGATTCCCCGACGGGGAGTGCTTCCTCTTTTTCTCTCCTCAGCCTTGCTTTCTCTGGAACTCTTTCCCAGGATCCTCTTCATCGTTGCCACTTTGACCTAGCCCATCCATGGCAGTACAGCTTCCTGTTTGACACCAAAAAAGCATTTCGGGCTTCCTAGCATCTCGCACATGTCACCTCGACAATGCCGGGCTATCTTTCCCTTCATTTCGCCTTCCAAACACAGCTTGGTCCCCAGGAATGACACGCCACACCCACTTCCTTTGGGGAAAAGAAGGTTAATTTTGTCCAACTTCAGTTTCCTTTCCATGGACTTCGCCATTCAAATGACTCAAGATATCATCTGTAGAAGCGCCAATCTTGTCACCAAAGATCCAGTAGCCAAAGGAAGGCTTGAAGTCTTTCTTGAAAAATCCATGCAATCCAGTGTGATGAGATGGCACGGGAATCCACCATCATCTGCAGAAGTTTCCTTTTCTTTTTGGCAGAAAGTCTCAGGGCGTGCAAACGGCCAAACTTCTACAGATCCCAAGAGTCGACCCATCTGTCCCAAGACTGCCGTATCTTTGCCGCCACCTTTTTTTCCCAGATGTCGCCTCCTTTTGAGAAAAAAAGGTCAATGACTAAATCCAATGCAATTTGCTATTAACCGCTGCCACATGTGTGTTTTTTCCTTCACCCTTCCATTTCAGTGGCGCAATGAAATAGATCATTCCTTTCCGGTCGGTCGCGGAAACCTCATCTTTGGCTGGAGCGCAATCGGCACGGCGGTCAGCTTTTTCCTCGTTAGTATAGTGGTGAGTATCCCCGCCTGTCACGCGGGAGACCGGGGTTCGATTCCCCGAAGGGGAGTGCTTCCTCTTTTTCTCTCCTCAGCCTTGCTTTCTCTGGAACTCTTTCCCAGGATCCTCTTCATCGTTGCCACTTTGACCTAGCCCATCCATGGCAGTACAGCTTCCTGTTTGACACCAAAAAAGCATTTCGGGCTTCCTAGCATCTCGCACATGTCACCTCGACAATGCCGGGCTATCTTTCCCTTCATTTCGCCTTCCAAACACAGCTTGGTCCCCAGGAATGACACGCCACACCCACTTTTCCTTTGGGGAAAAGAAGGTTAATTTTGTCCAACTTCAGTTTCCTTTCCATGGACTTCGCCATTCAAATGACTCAAGATATCATCTGTAGAAGCGCCAATCTTGTCACCAAAGATCCAGTAGCCAAAGGAAGGCTTGAAGTCTTTCTTGAAAAATCCATGCAATCCAGTGTGATGAGATGGCACGGGAATCTACCATCATCTGCAGAAGTTTCCTTTTCTTTTTGGCAGAAAGTCTCAGGGCGTGCAAACGGCGAAACTTTTACAGATCCCAAGAGTCGACCCATCTGTCCCAAGACTGCCGTATCTTTGCCGCCACCTTTTTTTCCCAGATGTCGCCTCCTTTTGAGAAAAAAAGGTCAATGACTAAATCCAATGCAATTTGCTATTAACCGCTGCCACATGTGTGTTTTTTCCTTCACCCTTCCATTTCAGTGGCGCAATGAAATAGATCATTCCTTTCCGGTCGGTTGCGGAAACCTCATCTTCGGCTGGAGCGCAATCGGCGTGGCGGTCAGCTTCTTCCTCGTTAGTATAGTGGTGAGTATCCCCACCTGTCACGCGGGAGACCGGGTTTCGATTCCCCGACGGGGAGTGCTTCCTCTTTTTCTCTCCTCAGCCTTGCTTTCTCTGGAACTCTTTCCCAGGATCCTCTTCATCGTTGCCACTTTGACCTAGTCCATCCATGGCAGTACAGCTTCCTGTTTGACACCAAAAAAGCATTTCGGGCTTCCTAGCATCTCGCACATGTCACCTCGACAATGCCGGGCTATCTTTCCCTTCATTTCGCCTTCCAAACACAGCTTGGTCCCTAGGAATGACACGCCACACCCACTTTTCCTTTGGGGAAAAGAAGGTTAATTTTGTCCAACTTCAGTTTCCTTTCCATGGACTTCGCCATTCAAATGACTCAAGATATCATCTGTAGAAGCGCCAATCTTGTCACCAAAGATCCAGTAGCCAAAGGAAGGCTTGAAGTCTTTCTTGAAAAATCCATGCAATCCAGTGTGATGAGATGGCACGGGAATCCACCATCATCTGCAGAAGTTTCCTTTTCTTTTTGGCAGAAAGTCTCAGGGCGTGCAAACGGCGAAACTTTTACAGATCCCAAGAGTCGACCCATCTGTCCCAAGACTGCCGTATCTTTGCCGCCACCTTTTTTTCCCAGATGTCGCCTCCTTTTGAGAAAAAAAGGTCAATGACTAAATCCAATGCAATTTGCTATTAACCGCTGCCACATGTGTGTTTTTTCCTTCACCCTTCCATTTCAGTGGCGCAATGAAATAGATCATTCCTTTCCGGTCGGTCGCGGAAACCTCATCTTTGGCTGGAGCGCAATCGGCACGGCGGTCAGCTTTTTCCTCGTTAGTATAGTGGTGAGTATCCCCGCCTGTCACGCGGGAGACCGGGGTTCGATTCCCCGACGGGGAATGCTTCCTCTTTTTCTCTCCTCAGCCTTGCTTTCTCTGGAACTCTTTCCCAGGATCCTCTTCATCGTTGCCACTTTGACCTAGCCCATCCATGGCAGTACAGCTTCCTGTTTGACACCAAAAAAGCATTTCGGGCTTCCTAGCATCTCGCACATGTCACCTCGACAATGCCGGGCTATCTTTCCCTTCATTTCGCCTTCCAAACACAGCTTGGTCCCCAGGAATGACACGCCACACCCACTTTTCCTTTGGGGAAAAGAAGGTTAATTTTGTCCAACTTCAGTTTCCTTTCCATGGACTTCGCCATTCAAATGACTCAAGATATCATCTGTAGAAGCGCCAATCTTGTCACCAAAGATCCAGTAGCCAAAGGAAGGCTTGAAGTCTTTCTTGAAAAATCCATGCAATCCAGTGTGATGAGATGGCACGGGAATCCACCATCATCTGCAGAAGTTTCCTTTTCTTTTTGGCAGAAAGTCTCAGGGCGTGCAAACGGCGAAACTTTTACAGATCCCAAGAGTCGACCCATCTGTCCCAAGACTGCCGTATCTTTGCCGCCACCTTTTTTTCCCAGATGTCGCCTCCTTTTGAGAAAAAAAGGTCAATGACTAAATCCAATGCAATTTGCTATTAACCGCTGCCACATGTGTGTTTTTTCCTTCACCCTTCCATTTCAGTGGCGCAATGAAATAGATCATTCCTTTCCGGTCGGTCGCGGAAACCTCATCTTCGGCTGGAGCGCAATCGGCGTGGCGGTCAGCTTCTTCCTCGTTAGTATAGTGGTGAGTATCCCCACCTGTCACGCGGGAGACCGGGGTTCGATTCCCCGACGGGGAGTGCTTCCTCTTTTTCTCTCCTCAGCCTTGCTTTCTCTGGAACTCTTTCCCAGGATCCTCTTCATCGTTGCCACTTTGACCTAGCCCATCCATGGCAGTACAGCTTCCTGTTTGACACCAAAAAAGCATTTCGGGCTTCCTAGCATCTCGCACATGTCACCTCGACAATGCCGGGCTATCTTTCCCTTCATTTCGCCTTTACAAACACAGCTTGGTCCCCAGGAATGACACGCCACACCCACTTTTCCTTTGGGGAAAAGAAGGTTAATTTTGTCCAACTTCAGTTTCCTTTCCATGGACTTCGCCATTCAAATGACTCAAGATATCATCTGTAGAAGCGCCAATCTTGTCACCAAAGATCCAGTAGCCAAAGGAAGGCTTGAAGTCTTTCTTGAAAAATCCATGCAATCCAGTGTGATGAGATGGCGCGGGAATCCACCATCATCTGCAGAAGTTTCCTTTTCTTTTTGGCAGAAAGTCTCAGGGCGTGCAAACGGCCAAACTTCTACAGATCCCAAGAGTCGACCCATCTGTCCCAAGACTGCCGTATCTTTGCCGCCACCTTTTTTTCCCAGATGTCGCCTCCTTTTGAGAAAAAAAGGTCAATGACTAAATCCAATGCAACTTGCTATTAACCGCTGCCACATGTGTGTTTTTTCCTTCACCCTTCCATTTCAGTGGCGCAATGAAATAGATCATTTTCTTTCCGGTCGGTCGCGGAAACCTCATCTTCGGCTGGAGCGCAATCGGCACGGCGGTCAGCTTCTTCCTCGTTAGTATAGTGGTGAGTATCCCCGCCTGTCACGCGGGAGACCGGGGTTCGATTCCCCAACGGGGAGTGCTTCCTCTTTTTCTCTCCTCAGCCTTGCTTTCTCTGGAACTCTTTCCCAGGATCCTCTTCATCGTTGCCACTTTGACCTAGCCCATCCATGGCAGTATAGCTTCCTGTTTGACACCAAAAAAGCATTTTGGGCTTCCTAGCATCTCGCACATGTCACCTCGACAATGCCGGGCTATCTTTCCCTTCATTTCGCCTTCCAAACACAGCTTGGTCCCTAGGAATGACACGCCACACCCACTTTTCCTTTGGGGAAAAGAAGGTTAATTTTGTCCAACTTCAGTTTCTTTTCCATGGACTACGCCATTCAAATGACTTAAGATATCATCTGTAGAAGCGCCAATCTTGTCACCAAAGATCCAGTAGCCAAAGGAAGGCTTGAAGTCTTTCTTGAAAAATCCATGCAATCCAGTGTGATGAGATGGCACGGGAATCCACCATCATCTGCAGAAGTTTCCTTTTCTTTTTGGCAGAAAGTCTCAGGGCGTGCAAACGGCCAAACTTCTACAGATCCCAAGAGTCGACCCATCTGTCCCAAGACTGCTGTATCTTTGCCGCCACCTTTTTTTCCCAGATGTCGCCTCCTTTTGAGAAAAAAAGGTCAATGACTAAATCCAATGCAATTTGCTATTAACCGCTGCCACATGTGTGTTTTTTCCTTCACCCTTCCATTTCAGTGGCGCAATGAAATAGATCATTCCTTTCCGGTCGGTCGCGGAAACCTCATCTTCAGCTGGAGCGCAATCGGCGCGGCCGTCACCTTCTTCCTCGTTAGTATAGTGGTGAGTATCCCCGCCTGTCACGCGGGAGACCGGGGTTCGATTCCCCGACGGGGAGTGCTTCCTCTTTTTCTCTCCTCAGCCTTGCTTTCTCTGGAACTCTTTCCCAGGATCCTCTTCATCGTTGCCACTTTGACCTAGCCCATCCATGGCAGTACAGCTTCCTGTTTGACACCAAAAAAGCATTTCGGGCTTCCTAGCATCTCGCACATGTCACCTCGACAATGCCGGGCTATCTTTCCCTTCATTTCGCCTTCCAAACACAGCTTGGTCCCCAGGAATGACACGCCACACCCACTTTTCCTTTGGGGAAAAGAAGGTTAATTTTGTCCAACTTCAGTTTCCTTTCCATGGACTTCGCCATTCAAATGACTCAAGATATCATCTGTAGAAGCGCCAATCTTGTCACCAAAGATCCAGTAGCCAAAGGAAGGCTTGAAGTCTTTCTTGAAAAATCCATGCAATCCAGTGTGATGAGATGGCACGGGAATCCACCATCATCTGCAGAAGTTTCCTTTTCTTTTTGGCAGAAAGTCTCAGGGCGTGCAAACGGCCAAACTTCTACAAATCCCAAGAGTCGACCCATCTGTCCCAAGACTGCCGTATCTTTGCCGCCACCTTTTTTTCCCAGATGTCGCCTCCTTTTGAGAAAAAAAGGTCAATGACTAAATCCAATGCAATTTGCTATTAACCGCTGCCACATGTGTGTTTTTTCCTTCACCCTTCCATTTCAGTGGCGCAATGAAATAGATCATTCCTTTCCGGTCGGTCGCGGAAACCTCATCTTTGGCTGGAGCGCAATCGGCATGGCGGTCAGCTTTTTCCTCGTTAGTATAGTGGTGAGTATCCCCGCCTGTCACGCGGGAGACCGGGGTTCGATTCCCCGACGGGGAGTGCTTCCTCTTTTTCTCTCCTCAGCCTTGCTTTCTCTGGAACTCTTTCCCAGGATCCTCTTCATCGTTGCCACTTTGACCTAGCCCATCCATGGCAGTACAGCTTCCTGTTTGACACCAAAAAAGCATTTCGGGCTTCCTAGCATCTCGCACATGTCACCTCGACAATGCCGGGCTATCTTTCCCTTCATTTCGCCTTCCAAACACAGCTTGGTCCCCAGGAATGACACGCCACACCCACTTTTCCTTTGGGGAAAAGAAGGTTAATTTTGTCCAACTTCAGTTTCCTTTCCATGGACTTCGCCATTCAAATGACTCAAGATATCATCTGTAGAAGCGCCAATCTTGTCACCAAAGATCCAGTAGCCAAAGGAAGGCTTGAAGTCTTTCTTGAAAAATCCATGCAATCCAGTGTGATGAGATGGCACGGGAATCCACCATCATCTGCAGAAGTTTCCTTTTCTTTTTGGCAGAAAGTCTCAGGGCGTGCAAACGGCCAAACTTCTACAGATCCCAAGAGTCGACCCATCTGTCCCAAGACTGCCGTATCTTTGCCGCCACCTTTTTTTCCCAGATGTCGCCTCCTTTTGAGAAAAAAAGGTCAATGACTAAATCCAATGCAATTTGCTATTAACCGCTGCCACATGTGTGTTTTTTCCTTCACCCTTCCATTTCAGTGGCGCAATGAAATAGACCATTCCTTTTCGGTCGGTCGCAGAAACCTCATCTTTGGCTGGAGCGCAATCGGCACGGCGGTCAGCTTTTTCCTCGTTAGTATAGTGGTGAGTATCCCCGCCTGTCACGCGGGAGACCGGGGTTCGATTCCCCGACGGGGAGTGCTTCCTCTTTTTCTCTCCTCAGCCTTGCTTTCTCTGGAACTCTTTCCCAGGATCCTCTTCATCGTTGCCACTTTGACCTAGCCCATCCATGGCAGTACAGCTTCCTGTTTGACACCAAAAAAGCATTTCGGGCTTCCTAGCATCTCGCACATGTCACCTCGACAATGCCGGGCTATCTTTCCCTTCATTTCGCCTTCCAAACACAGCTTGGTCCCCAGGAATGACACGCCACACCCACTTTTCCTTTGGGGAAAAGAAGGTTAATTTTGTCCAACTTCAGTTTCCTTTCCATGGACTTCGCCATTCAAATGACTTAAGATATCATCTGTAGAAGCGCCAATCTTGTCACCAAAGATCCAGTAGCCAAAGGAAGGCTTGAAGTCTTTCTTGAAAAATCCATGCAATCCAGTGTGATGAGATGGCACGGGAATCCACCATCATCTGCAGAAGTTTCCTTTTCTTTTTGGCAGAAAGTCTCAGGGCGTGCAAACGGCCAAACTTTTACAGATCCCAAGAGTCGACCCATCTGTCCCAAGACTGCCGTATCTTTGCCGCCACCTTTTTTTCCCAGATGTCGCCTCCTTTTGAGAAAAAAAGGTCAATGACTAAATCCAATGCAATTTGCTATTAACCGCTGCCACATGTGTGTTTTTTCCTTCACCCTTCCATTTCAGTGGCGCAATGAAATAGATCATTCCTTTCCGGTCGGTCGCGGAAACCACATCTTCGGCTGGAGCGCAATCGGCGTGGCGGTCAGCTTCTTCCTCGTTAGTATAGTGGTGAGTATCCCCGCCTGTCACGCGGGAGACCGGGTTTCGATTCCCCGACGGGGAGTGCATCCTCTTTTTCTCTCCTCAGCCTTGCTTTCTCTGGAACTCTTTCCCAGGATCCTCTTCATCGTTGCCACTTTGACCTAGCCCATCCATGGCAGTACAGCTTCCTGTTTGACACCAAAAAAGCATTTCGGGCTTCCTAGCATCTCGCACATGTCACCTCGACAATGCCGGGCTATCTTTCCCTTCATTTCGCCTTCCAAACACAGCTTGGTCCCCAGGAATGACACGCCACACCCACTTTTCCTTTGGGGAAAAGAAGGTTAATTTTGTCCAACTTCAGTTTCCTTTCCATGGACTTCGCCATTCAAATGACTCAAGATATCATCTGTAGAAGCGCCAATCTTGTCACCAAAGATCCAGTAGCCAAAGGAAGGCTTGAAGTCTTTCTTGAAAAATCCATGCAATCCAGTGTGATGAGATGGCGCGGGAATCCACCATCATCTGCAGAAGTTTCCTTTTCTTTTTGGCAGAAAGTCTCAGGGCGTGCAAACGGCCAAACTTCTACAGATCCCAAGAGTCGACCCATCTGTCCCAAGACTGCCGTATCTTTGCCGCCACCTTTTTTTCCCAGATGTCGCCTCCTTTTGAGAAAAAAAGGTCAATGACTAAATCCAATGCAATTTGCTATTAACCGCTGCCACATGTGTGTTTTTTCCTTCACCCTTCCATTTCAGTGGCGCAATGAAATAGATCATTCCTTTCCGGTCGGTCGCGGAAACCTCATCTTCGGCTGGAGCGCAATCGGCGCGGC
Source organism: Leptodactylus fuscus (assembly GCF_031893055.1). Taxonomy (NCBI): domain Eukaryota; kingdom Metazoa; phylum Chordata; class Amphibia; order Anura; family Leptodactylidae; genus Leptodactylus; species Leptodactylus fuscus. Next base: position 73,021 of record NW_027440401.1, read on the forward strand.
GGTCAGCTTCTTTCTCGTTAGTATAGTGGTGAGTATCCCCGCCTGTCACGCGGGAGACCGGGGTTCGATTCCCCGACGGGGAGTGCTTCCTCTTTTTCTCTCCTCAGCCTTGCTTTCTCTGGAACTCTTTCCCAGGATCCTCTTCATCGTTGCCACTTTGACTAGCCCATCCATGGCCGTACAGCTTCCTGTTTGACACCAAAAAAGCATTTCGGGCTTCCTAGCATCTCGCACATGTCACCTCGACAATGCCGGGCTATCTTTCCCTTCATTTCGCCTTCCAAACACAGCTTGGTCCCCAGGAATGACACACCACACCCACTTTTCCTTTGGGGAAAAGAAGGTTAATTTTGTCCAACTTCAGTTTCCTTTCCATGGACTTCGCCATTCAAATGACTCAAGATATCATCTGTAGAAGCGCCAATCTTGTCACCAAAGATCCAGTAGCCAAAGGAAGGCTTGAAGTCTTTCTTGAAAAATCCATGCAATCCAGTGTGATGAGATGGCACGGGAATCCACCATCATCTGCAGAAGTTTCCTTTTCTTTTTGGCAGAAAGTCTCAGGGCGTGCAAACGGCCAAACTTCTACAGATCCCAAGAGTCGACCCATCTGTCCCAAGACTGCCGTATCTTTGCCGCCACCTTTTTTTCCCAGATGTCGCCTCCTTTTGAGAAAAAAAGGTCAATGACTAAATCCAATGCAATTTGCTATTAACCGCTGCCACATGTGTGTTTTTTCCTTCACCCTTCCATTTCAGTGGCGCAATGAAATAGATCATTCCTTTCCGGTCGGTCGCGGAAACCTCATCTTTGGCTGGAGCGCAATCGGCATGGCAGTCAGCTTTTTCCTCGTTAGTATAGTGGTGAGTATCCCCGCCTGTCACGCGGGAGACCGGGGTTCGATTCCCCGACGGGGAGTGCTTCCTCTTTTTCTCTCCTCAGCCTTGCTTTCTCTGGAACTCTTTCCCAGGATCCTCTTCATCGTTGCCACTTTGACCTAGCCCATCCATGGCAGTACAGCTTCCTGTTTGACACCAAAAAAGCATTTCGGGCTTCCTAGCATCTCGCACATGTCACCTCGACAATGCCGGGCTATCTTTCCCTTCATTTCGCCTTCCAAACACAGCTTGGTCCCCAGGAATGACACGCCACACCCACTTTTCCTTTGGGGAAAAGAAGGTTAATTTTGTCCAACTTCAGTTTCCTTTCCATGGACTTCGCCATTCAAATGACTCAAGATATCATCTGTAGAAGCGCCAATCTTGTCACCAAAGATCCAGTAGCCAAAGGAAGGCTTGAAGTCTTTCTTGAAAAATCCATGCAATCCAGTGTGATGAGATGGCACGGGAATCCACCATCATCTGCAGAAGTTTCCTTTTCTTTTTGGCAGAAAGTCTCAGGGCGTGCAAACGGCCAAACTTCTACAGATCCCAAGAGTCGACCCATCTGTCCCAAGACTGCCGTATCTTTGCCGCCACCTTTTTTTCCCAGATGTCGCCTCCTTTTGAGAAAAAAAGGTCAATGACTAAATCCAATGCAATTTGCTATTAACCGCTGCCACATGTGTGTTTTTTCCTTCACCCTTCCATTTCAGTGGCGCAATGAAATAGATCATTCCTTTCCGGTCGGTCGCGGAAACCTCATCTTTGGCTGGAGCGCAATCGGCACGGCGGTCAGCTTTTTCCTCGTTAGTATAGTGGTGAGTATCCCCGCCTGTCACGCGGGAGACCGGGGTTCGATTCCCCGACGGGGAGTGCTTCCTCTTTTTCTCTCCTCAGCCTTGCTTTCTCTGGAACTCTTTCCCAGGATCCTCTTCATCGTTGCCACTTTGACCTAGCCCATCCATGGCAGTACAGCTTCCTGTTTGACACCATAAAAGCATTTCGGGCTTCCTAGCATCTCGCACATGTCACCTCGACAATGCCGGGCTATCTTTCCCTTCATTTCGCCTTCCAAACACAGCTTGGTCCCCAGGAATGACACGCCACACCCACTTTTCCTTTGGGGAAAAGAAGGTTAATTTTGTCCAACTTCAGTTTCCTTTCCATGGACTTCGCCATTCAAATGACTCAAGATATCATCTGTAGAAGCGCCAATCTTGTCACCAAAGATCCAGTAGCCAAAGGAAGGCTTGAAGTCTTTCTTGAAAAATCCATGCAATCCAGTGTGATGAGATGGCACGGGAATCTACCATCATCTGCAGAAGTTTCCTTTTCTTTTTGGCAGAAAGTCTCAGGGCGTGCAAACGGCGAAACTTTTACAGATCCCAAGAGTCGACCCATCTGTCCCAAGACTGCTGTATCTTTGCCGCCACCTTTTTTTCCCAGATGTCGCCTCCTTTTGAGAAAAAAAGGTCAATGACTAAATCCAATGCAATTTGCTATTAACCGCTGCCACATGTGTGTTTTTTCCTTCACCCTTCCATTTCAGTGGCGCAATGAAATAGATCATTCCTTTCCGGTCGGTCGCGGAAACCTCATCTTCGGCTGGAGCGCAATCGGCGTGGCGGTCAGCTTCTTCCTCATTAGTATAGTGGTGAGTATCCCCACCTGTCACGCGGGAGACCGGGTTTCGATTCCCCGACGGGGAGTGCTTCCTCTTTTTCTCTCCTCAGCCTTGCTTTCTCTGGAACTCTTTCCCAGGATCCTCTTCATCGTTGCCACTTTGACCTAGCCCATCCATGGCAGTACAGCTTCCTGTTTGACACCAAAAAAGCATTTCGGGCTTCCTAGCATCTCGCACATGTCACCTCGACAATGCCGGGCTATCTTTCCCTTCATTTCGCCTTCCAAACACAGCTTGGTCCCCAGGAATGACACGCCACACCCACTTTTCCTTTGGGGAAAAGAAGGTTAATTTTGTCCAACTTCAGTTTCCTTTCCATGGACTTCGCCATTCAAATGACTCAAGATATCATCTGTAGAAGCGCCAATCTTGTCACCAAAGATCCAGTAGCCAAAGGAAGGCTTGAAGTCTTTCTTGAAAAATCCATGCAATCCAGTGTGATGAGATGGCACGGGAATCCACCATCATCTGCAGAAGTTTCCTTTTCTTTTTGGCAGAAAGTCTCAGGGCGTGCAAACGGCCAAACTTCTACAGATCCCAAGAGTCGACCCATCTGTCCCAAGACTGCCGTATCTTTGCCGCCACCTTTTTTTCCCAGATGTCGCCTCCTTTTGAGAAAAAAAGGTCAATGACTAAATCCAATGCAATTTGCTATTAACCGCTGCCACATGTGTGTTTTTTCCTTCACCCTTCCATTTCAGTGGCGCAATGAAATAGATCATTCCTTTCCGGTCGGTCGCGGAAACCTCATCTTTGGCTGGAGCGCAATCGGCACGGCAGTCAGCTTTTTCCTCGTTAGTATAGTGGTGAGTATCCCCGCCTGTCACGCGGGAGACCGGGGATCGATTCCCCGACGGGGAGTGCTTCCTCTTTTTCTCTCCTCAGCCTTGCTTTCTCTGGAACTCTTTCCCAGGATCCTCTTCATCGTTGCCACTTTGACCTAGCCCATCCATGGCAGTACAGCTTCCTGTTTGACACCAAAAAAGCATTTCGGGCTTCCTAGCATCTCGCACATGTCACCTCGACAATGCCGGGCTATCTTTCCCTTCATTTCGCCTTCCAAACACAGCTTGGTCCCCAGGAATGACACGCCACACCCACTTTTCCTTTGGGGAAAAGAAGGTTAATTTTGTCCAACTTCAGTTTCCTTTCCATGGACTTCGCCATTCAAATGACTCAAGATATCATCTGTAGAAGCGCCAATCTTGTCACCAAAGATCCAGTAGCCAAAGGAAGGCTTGAAGTCTTTCTTGAAAAATCCATGCAATCCAGTGTGATGAGATGGCACGGGAATCCACCATCATCTGCAGAAGTTTCCTTTTCTTTTTGGCAGAAAGTCTCAGGGCGTGCAAACGGCCAAACTTCTACAGATCCCAAGAGTCGACCCATCTGTCCCAAGACTGCCGTATCTTTGCCGCCACCTTTTTTTCCCAGATGTCGCCTCCTTTTGAGAAAAAAAGGTCAATGACTAAATCCAATGCAATTTGCTATTAACCGCTGCCACATGTGTGTTTTTTCCTTCACCCTTCCATTTCAGTGGCGCAATGAAATAGATCATTCCTTTCCGGTCGGTCGCGGAAACCTCATCTTCGGCTGGAGCGCAATCGGCGTGGCGGTCAGCTTCTTCCTCATTAGTATAGTGGTGAGTATCCCCACCTGTCACGCGGGAGACCGGGTTTCGATTCCCCGACGGGGAGTGCTTCCTCTTTTTCTCTCCTCAGCCTTGCTTTCTCTGGAACTCTTTCCCAGGATCCTCTTCATCGTTGCCACTTTGACCTAGCCCATCCATGGCAGTACAGCTTCCTGTTTGACACCAAAAAAGCATTTCGGGCTTCCTAGCATCTCGCACATGTCACCTCGACAATGCCGGGCTATCTTTCCCTTCATTTCGCCTTCCAAACACAGCTTGGTCCCTAGGAATGACACGCCACACCCACTTTTCCTTTGGGGAAAAGAAGGTTAATTTTGTCCAACTTCAGTTTCCTTTCCATGGACTTCGCCATTCAAATGACTCAAGATATCATCTGTAGAAGCGCCAATCTTGTCACCAAAGATCCAGTAGCCAAAGGAAGGCTTGAAGTCTTTCTTGAAAAATCCATGCAATCCAGTGTGATGAGATGGCACGGGAATCTACCATCATCTGCAGAAGTTTCCTTTTCTTTTTGGCAGAAAGTCTCAGGGCGTGCAAACGGCGAAACTTTTACAGATCCCAAGAGTCGACCCATCTGTCCCAAGACTGCCGTATCTTTGCCGCCACCTTTTTTTCCCAGATGTCGCCTCCTTTTGAGAAAAAAAGGTCAATGACTAAATCCAATGCAATTTGCTATTAACCGCTGCCACATGTGTGTTTTTTCCTTCACCCTTCCATTTCAGTGGCGCAATGAAATAGATCATTCCTTTCCGGTCGGTCGCGGAAACCTCATCTTCGGCTGGAGCGCAATCGGCGTGGCGGTCAGCTTCTTCCTCATTAGTATAGTGGTGAGTATCCCCACCTGTCACGCGGGAGACCGGGTTTCGATTCCCCGACGGGGAGTGCTTCCTCTTTTTCTCTCCTCAGCCTTGCTTTCTCTGGAACTCTTTCCCAGGATCCTCTTCATCGTTGCCACTTTGACCTAGCCCATCCATGGCAGTACAGCTTCCTGTTTGACACCAAAAAAGCATTTCGGGCTTCCTAGCATCTCGCACATGTCACCTCGACAATGCCGGGCTATCTTTCCCTTCATTTCGCCTTCCAAACACAGCTTGGTCCCCAGGAATGACACGCCACACCCACTTTTCCTTTGGGGAAAAGAAGGTTAATTTTGTCCAACTTCAGTTTCCTTTCCATGGACTTCGCCATTCAAATGACTCAAGATATCATCTGTAGAAGCGCCAATCTTGTCACCAAAGATCCAGTAGCCAAAGGAAGGCTTGAAGTCTTTCTTGAAAAATCCATGCAATCCAGTGTGATGAGATGGCACGGGAATCCACCATCATCTGCAGAAGTTTCCTTTTCTTTTTGGCAGAAAGTCTCAGGGCGTGCAAACGGCCAAACTTCTACAGATCCCAAGAGTCGACCCATCTGTCCCAAGACTGCCGTATCTTTGCCGCCACCTTTTTTTCCCAGATGTCGCCTCCTTTTGAGAAAAAAAGGTCAATGACTAAATCCAATGCAATTTGCTATTAACCGCTGCCACATGTGTGTTTTTTCCTTCACCCTTCCATTTCAGTGGCGCAATGAAATAGATCATTCCTTTCCGGTCGGTCGCGGAAACCTCATCTTCGGCTGGAGCGCAATCGGCGCGGCGGTCAGCTTCTTCCTCGTTAGTATAGTGGTGAGTATCCCCGCCTGTCACGCGGGAGACCGGGGTTCGATTCCCCGACGGGGAGTGCTTCCTCATTTTCTCTCCTCAGCCTTGCTTTCTCTGGAACTCTTTCCCAGGATCCTCTTCATCGTTGCCACTTTGACCTAGCCCATCCATGGCAGTACAGCTTCCTGTTTGACACCAAAAAAGCATTTCGGGCTTCCTAGCATCTCGCACATGTCACCTCGACAATGCCGGGCTATCTTTCCCTTCATTTCGCCTTCCAAACACAGCTTGGTCCCCAGGAATGACACGCCACACCCACTTTTCCTTTGGGGAAAAGAAGGTTAATTTTGTCCAACTTCAGTTTCCTTTCCATGGACTTCGCCATTCAAATGACTCAAGATATCATCTGTAGAAGCGCCAATCTTGTCATCACAGATCCAGTAGCCAAAGGAAGGCTTGAAGTCTTTCTTGAAAAATCCATGCAATCCAGTGTGATGAGATGGCACGGGAATCCACCATCATCTGCAGAAGTTTCCTTTTCTTTTTGGCAGAAAGTCTCAGGGCGTGCAAACGGCCAAACTTCTACAGATCCCAAGAGTCGACCCATCTGTCCCAAGACTGCCGTATCTTTGCCGCCACCTTTTTTTCCCAGATGTCGCCTCCTTTTGAGAAAAAAAGGTCAATGACTAAATCCAATGCAATTTGCTATTAACCGCTGCCACATGTGTGTTTTTTCCTTCACCCTTCCATTTCAGTGGCGCAATGAAATAGACCATTCCTTTCCGGTCGGTCGCGGAAACCTCATCTTTGGCTGGAGCGCAATCGGCACGGCGGTCAGATTTTTCCTCGTTAGTATAGTGGTGAGTATCCCCGCCTGTCACGCGGGAGACCGGGGTTCGATTCCCCGACGGGCAGTGCTTCCTCTTTTTCTCTCCTCAGCCTTGCTTTCTCTGGAACTCTTTCCCAGGATCCTCTTCATCGTTGCCACTTTGACCTAGCCCATCCATGGCAGTACAGCTTCCTGTTTGACACCAAAAAAGCATTTCGGGCTTCCTAGCATCTCGCACATGTCACCTCGACAATGCCGGGCTATCTTTCCCTTCATTTCGCCTTCCAAACACAGCTTGGTCCCCAGGAATGACACGCCACACCCACTTTTCCTTTGGGGAAAAGAAGGTTAATTTTGTCCAACTTCAGTTTCCTTTCCATGGACTTCGCCATTCAAATGACTCAAGATATCATCTGTAGAAGCGCCAATCTTGTCACCAAAGATCCAGTAGCCAAAGGAAGGCTTGAAGTCTTTCTTGAAAAATCCATGCAATCCAGTGTGATGAGATGGCACGGGAATCCACCATCATCTGCAGAAGTTTCCTTTTCTTTTTGGCAGAAAGTCTCAGGGCGTGCAAACGGCCAAACTTTTACAGATCCCAAGAGTCGACCCATCTGTCCCAAGACTGCCGTATCTTTGCCGCCACCTTTTTTTCCCAGATGTCGCCTCCTTTTGAGAAAAAAAGGTCAATGACTAAATCCAATGCAATTTGCTATTAACCGCTGCCACATGTGTGTTTTTTCCTTCACCCTTCCATTTCAGTGGCGCAATGAAATAGATCATTCCTTTCCGGTCGGTCGCGGAAACCTCATCTTCGGCTGGAGCGCAATCGGTGTGGCGGTCAGCTTCTTCCTCGTTAGTATAGTGGTGAGTATCCCCGCCTGTCACGCGGGAGACCGGGTTTCGATTCCCCGACGGGGAGTGCTTCCTCTTTTTCTCTCCTCAGCCTTGCTTTCTCTGGAACTCTTTCCCAGGATCCTCTTCATCGTTGCCACTTTGACCTAGCCCATCCATGGCAGTACAGCTTCCTGTTTGACACCAAAAAAGCATTTCGGGCTTCCTAGCATCTCGCACATGTCACCTCGACAATGCCGGGCTATCTTTCCCTTCATTTCGCCTTCCAAACACAGCTTGGTCCCCAGGAATGACACGCCACACCCACTTTTCCTTTGGGGAAAAGAAGGTTAATTTTGTCCAACTTCAGTTTCCTTTCCATGGACTTCGCCATTCAAATGACTCAAGATATCATCTGTAGAAGCGCCAATCTTGTCACCAAAGATCCAGTAGCCAAAGGAAGGCTTGAAGTCTTTCTTGAAAAATCCATGCAATCCAGTGTGATGAGATGGCACGGGAATCCACCATCATCTGCAGAAGTTTCCTTTTCTTTTTGGCAGAAAGTCTCAGGGCGTGCAAACGGCCAAACTTCTACAAATCCCAAGAGTCGACCCATCTGTCCCAAGACTGCCGTATCTTTGCCGCCACCTTTTTTTCCCAGATGTCGCCTCCTTTTGAGAAAAAAAGGTCAATGACTAAATCCAATGCAATTTGCTATTAACCGCTGCCACATGTGTGTTTTTTCCTTCACCCTTCCATTTCAGTGGCGCAATGAAATAGATCATTCCTTTCCGGTCGGTCGCGGAAACCTCATCTTTGGCTGGAGCGCAATCGGCATGGCGGTCAGCTTTTTCCTCGTTAGTATAGTGGTGAGTATCCCCGCCTGTCACGCGGGAGACCGGGGTTCGATTCCCCGACGGGGAGTGCTTCCTCTTTTTCTCTCCTCAGCCTTGCTTTCTCTGGAACTCTTTCCCAGGATCCTCTTCATCGTTGCCACTTTGACCTAGCCCATCCATGGCAGTACAGCTTCCTGTTTGACACCAAAAAAGCATTTCGGGCTTCCTAGCATCTCGCACATGTCACCTCGACAATGCCGGGCTATCTTTCCCTTCATTTCGCCTTCCAAACACAGCTTGGTCCCCAGGAATGACACGCCACACCCACTTTTCCTTTGGGGAAAAGAAGGTTAATTTTGTCCAACTTCAGTTTCCTTTCCATGGACTTCGCCATTCAAATGACTCAAGATATCATCTGTAGAAGCGCCAATCTTGTCACCAAAGATCCAGTAGCCAAAGGAAGGCTTGAAGTCTTTCTTGAAAAATCCATGCAATCCAGTGTGATGAGATGGCACGGGAATCCACCATCATCTGCAGAAGTTTCCTTTTCTTTTTGGCAGAAAGTCTCAGGGCGTGCAAACGGCCAAACTTCTACAGATCCCAAGAGTCGACCCATCTGTCCCAAGACTGCCGTATCTTTGCCGCCACCTTTTTTTCCCAGATGTCGCCTCCTTTTGAGAAAAAAAGGTCAATGACTAAATCCAATGCAATTTGCTATTAACCGCTGCCACATGTGTGTTTTTTCCTTCACCCTTCCATTTCAGTGGCGCAATGAAATAGACCATTCCTTTCCGGTCGGTCGCAGAAACCTCATCTTTGGCTGGAGCGCAATCGGCACGGCGGTCAGCTTTTTCCTCGTTAGTATAGTGGTGAGTATCCCCGCCTGTCACGCGGGAGACCGGGGTTCGATTCCCCGACGGGGAGTGCTTCCTCTTTTTCTCTCCTCAGCCTTGCTTTCTCTGGAACTCTTTCCCAGGATCCTCTTCATCGTTGCCACTTTGACCTAGCCCATCCATGGCAGTACAGCTTCCTGTTTGACACCAAAAAAGCATTTCGGGCTTCCTAGCATCTCGCACATGTCACCTCGACAATGCCGGGCTATCTTTCCCTTCATTTCGCCTTCCAAACACAGCTTGGTCCCCAGGAATGACACGCCACACCCACTTTTCCTTTGGGGAAAAGAAGGTTAATTTTGTCCAACTTCAGTTTCCTTTCCATGGACTTCGCCATTCAAATGACTTAAGATATCATCTGTAGAAGCGCCAATCTTGTCACCAAAGATCCAGTAGCCAAAGGAAGGCTTGAAGTCTTTCTTGAAAAATCCATGCAATCCAGTGTGATGAGATGGCACGGGAATCCACCATCATCTGCAGAAGTTTCCTTTTCTTTTTGGCAGAAAGTCTCAGGGCGTGCAAACGGCCAAACTTTTACAGATCCCAAGAGTCGACCCATCTGTCCCAAGACTGCCGTATCTTTGCCGCCACCTTTTTTTCCCAGATGTCGCCTCCTTTTGAGAAAAAAAGGTCAATGACTAAATCCAATGCAATTTGCTATTAACCGCTGCCACATGTGTGTTTTTTCCTTCACCCTTCCATTTCAGTGGCGCAATGAAATAGATCATTCCTTTCCGGTCGGTCGCGGAAACCACATCTTCGGCTGGAGCGCAATCGGCGTGGCGGTCAGCTTCTTCCTCGTTAGTATAGTGGTGAGTATCCCCGCCTGTCACGCGGGAGACCGGGTTTCGATTCCCCGACGGGGAGTGCATCCTCTTTTTCTCTCCTCAGCCTTGCTTTCTCTGGAACTCTTTCCCAGGATCCTCTTCATCGTTGCCACTTTGACCTAGCCCATCCATGGCAGTACAGCTTCCTGTTTGACACCAAAAAAGCATTTCGGGCTTCCTAGCATCTCGCACATGTCACCTCGACAATGCCGGGCTATCTTTCCCTTCATTTCGCCTTCCAAACACAGCTTGGTCCCCAGGAATGACACGCCACACCCACTTTTCCTTTGGGGAAAAGAAGGTTAATTTTGTCCAACTTCAGTTTCCTTTCCATGGACTTCGCCATTCAAATGACTCAAGATATCATCTGTAGAAGCGCCAATCTTGTCACCAAAGATCCAGTAGCCAAAGGAAGGCTTGAAGTCTTTCTTGAAAAATCCATGCAATCCAGTGTGATGAGATGGCGCGGGAATCCACCATCATCTGCAGAAGTTTCCTTTTCTTTTTGGCAGAAAGTCTCAGGGCGTGCAAACGGCCAAACTTCTACAGATCCCAAGAGTCGACCCATCTGTCCCAAGACTGCCGTATCTTTGCCGCCACCTTTTTTTCCCAGATGTCGCCTCCTTTTGAGAAAAAAAGGTCAATGACTAAATCCAATGCAATTTGCTATTAACCGCTGCCACATGTGTGTTTTTTCCTTCACCCTTCCATTTCAGTGGCGCAATGAAATAGATCATTCCTTTCCGGTCGGTCGCGGAAACCTCATCTTCGGCTGGAGCGCAATCGGCGCGGCGGTCAGCTTCTTTCTCGTTAGTATAGTGGTGAGTATCCCCGCCTGTCACGCGGGAGACCGGGGTTCGATTCCCCGACGGGGAGTGCTTCCTCTTTTTCTCTCCTCAGCCTTGCTTTCTCTGGAACTCTTTCCCAGGATCCTCTTCATCGTTGCCACTTTGACTAGCCCATCCATGGCCGTACAGCTTCCTGTTTGACACCAAAAAAGCATTTCGGGCTTCCTAGCATCTCGCACATGTCACCTCGACAATGCCGGGCTATCTTTCCCTTCATTTCGCCTTCCAAACACAGCTTGGTCCCCAGGAATGACACACCACACCCACTTTTCCTTTGGGGAAAAGAAGGTTAATTTTGTCCAACTTCAGTTTCCTTTCCATGGACTTCGCCATTCAAATGACTCAAGATATCATCTGTAGAAGCGCCAATCTTGTCACCAAGGATCCAGTAGCCAAAGGAAGGCTTGAAGTCTTTCTTGAAAAATCCATGCAATCCAGTGTGATGAGATGGCACGGGAATCCACCATCATCTGCAGAAGTTTCCTTTTCTTTTTGGCAGAAAGTCTCAGGGCGTGCAAACGGCCAAACTTCTACAGATCCCAAGAGTCGACCCATCTGTCCCAAGACTGCCGTATCTTTGCCGCCACCTTTTTTTCCCAGATGTCGCCTCCTTTTGAGAAAAAAAGGTCAATGACTAAATCCAATGCAATTTGCTATTAACCGCTGCCACATGTGTGTTTTTTCCTTCACCCTTCCATTTCAGTGGCGCAATGAAATAGATCATTCCTTTCCGGTCGGTCGCGGAAACCTCATCTTTGGCTGGAGCGCAATCGGCATGGCAGTCAGCTTTTTCCTCGTTAGTATAGTGGTGAGTATCCCCGCCTGTCACGCGGGAGACCGGGGTTCGATTCCCCGACGGGGAGTGCTTCCTCTTTTTCTCTCCTCAGCCTTGCTTTCTCTGGAACTCTTTCCCAGGATCCTCTTCATCGTTGCCACTTTGACCTAGCCCATCCATGGCAGTACAGCTTCCTGTTTGACACCATAAAAGCATTTCGGGCTTCCTAGCATCTCGCACATGTCACCTCGACAATGCCGGGCTATCTTTCCCTTCATTTCGCCTTCCAAACACAGCTTGGTCCCCAGGAATGACACGCCACACCCACTTTTCCTTTGGGGAAAAGAAGGTTAATTTTGTCCAACTTCAGTTTCCTTTCCATGGACTTCGCCATTCAAATGACTCAAGATATCATCTGTAGAAGCGCCAATCTTGTCACCAAAGATCCAGTAGCCAAAGGAAGGCTTGAAGTCTTTCTTGAAAAATCCATGCAATCCAGTGTGATGAGATGGCACGGGAATCTACCATCATCTGCAGAAGTTTCCTTTTCTTTTTGGCAGAAAGTCTCAGGGCGTGCAAACGGCGAAACTTTTACAGATCCCAAGAGTCGACCCATCTGTCCCAAGACTGCTGTATCTTTGCCGCCACCTTTTTTTCCCAGATGTCGCCTCCTTTTGAGAAAAAAAGGTCAATGACTAAATCCAATGCAATTTGCTATTAACCGCTGCCACATGTGTGTTTTTTCCTTCACCCTTCCATTTCAGTGGCGCAATGAAATAGATCATTCCTTTCCGGTCGGTCGCGGAAACCTCATCTTCGGCTGGAGCGCAATCGGCGTGGCGGTCAGCTTCTTCCTCATTAGTATAGTGGTGAGTATCCCCACCTGTCACGCGGGAGACCGGGTTTCGATTCCCCGACGGGGAGTGCTTCCTCTTTTTCTCTCCTCAGCCTTGCTTTCTCTGGAACTCTTTCCCAGGATCCTCTTCATCGTTGCCACTTTGACCTAGCCCATCCATGGCAGTACAGCTTCCTGTTTGACACCAAAAAAGCATTTCGGGCTTCCTAGCATCTCGCACATGTCACCTCGACAATGCCGGGCTATCTTTCCCTTCATTTCGCCTTCCAAACACAGCTTGGTCCCTAGGAATGACACGCCACACCCACTTTTCCTTTGGGGAAAAGAAGGTTAATTTTGTCCAACTTCAGTTTCCTTTCCATGGACTACGCCATTCAAATGACTTAAGATATCATCTGTAGAAGCGCCAATCTTGTCACCAAAGATCCAGTAGCCAAAGGAAGGCTTTAAGTCTTTCTTGAAAAATCCATGCAATCCAGTGTGATGAGATGGCACGGGAATCCACCATCATCTGCAGAAGTTTCCTTTTCTTTTTGGCAGAAAGTCTCAGGGCGTGCAAACGGCCAAACTTCTACAGATCCCAAGAGTCGACCCATCTGTCCCAAGACTGCCGTATCTTTGCCGCCACCTTTTTTTCCCAGATGTCGCCTCCTTTTGAGAAAAAAAGGTCAATGACTAAATCCAATGCAATTTGCTATTAACCGCTACCACATGTGTGTTTTTTCCTTCACCCTTCCATTTCAGTGGCGCAATGAAATAGATCATTCCTTTCCGGTCGGTCGCGGAAACCTCATCTTCGGCTGGAGCGCAATCGGCGTGGCGGTCAGCTTCTTCCTCGTTAGTATAGTGGTGAGTATCCCCACCTGTCACGCGGGAGACCGGGTTTCGATTCCCCGACGGGGAGTGCTTCCTCTTTTTCTCTCCTCAGCCTTGCTTTCTCTGGAACTCTTTCCCAGGATCCTCTTCATCGTTGCCACTTTGACCTAGCCCATCCATGGCAGTACAGCTTCCTGTTTGACACCAAAAAAGCATTTCGGGCTTCCTAGCATCTCGCACATGTCACCTCGACAATGCCGGGCTATCTTTCCCTTCATTTCGCCTTCCAAACACAGCTTGGTCCCCAGGAATGACACGCCACACCCACTTTTCCTTTGGGGAAAAGAAGGTTAATTTTATCCAACTTCAGTTTCCTTTCCATGGACTTCGCCATTCAAATGACTCAAGATATCATCTGTAGAAGCGCCAATCTTGTCACCAAAGATCCAGTAGCCAAAGGAAGGCTTGAAGTCTTTCTTGAAAAATCCATGCAATCCAGTGTGATGAGATGGCACGGGAATCCACCATCATCTGCAGAAGTTTCCTTTTCTTTTTGGCAGAAAGTCTCAGGGCGTGCAAACGGCCAAACTTCTACAGATCCCAAGAGTCGACCCATCTGTCCCAAGACTGCCGTATCTTTGCCGCCACCTTTTTTTCCCAGATGTCGCCTCCTTTTGAGAAAAAAAGGTCAATGACTAAATCCAATGCAATTTGCTATTAACCGCTGCCACATGTGTGTTTTTACCTTCACCCTTCCATTTCAGTGGCGCAATGAAATAGATCATTCCTTTCCGGTCGGTCACGGAAACCTCATCTTCGGCTGGAGCGCAATCGGCGCAGTGGTCACCTTCTTCCTCGTTAGTATAGTGGTGAGTATCCCCGCCTGTCACGCAGGAGACTGGGGTTCGATTCCCCGACAGGGAGTGCTTCATCTTTTTCTCTCCTCAGCCTTGCTTTCTCTGGAACTCTTTCCCAGGATCCTCTTCATCGTTGCCACTTTGACCTAGCCCATCCATGGCAGTACAGCTTCCTGTTTGACACCAAAAAAGCATTTCGGGCTTCCTAGCATCTCGCACATGTCACCTCGACAATGCCGGGCTATCTTTCCCTTCATTTCGCCTTCCAAACACAGCTTGGTCCCCAGGAATGACACGCCACACCCACTTTTCCTTTGGGGAAAAGAAGGTTAATTTTGTCCAACTTCAGTTTCCTTTCCATGGACTTCGCCATTCAAATGACTCAAGATATCATCTGTAGAAGCGCCAATCTTGTCACCAAAGATCCAGTAGCCAAAGGAAGGCTTGAAGTCTTTCTTGAAAAATCCATGCAATCCAGTGTGATGAGATGGCACGGGAATCCACCATCATCTGCAGAAGTTTCCTTTTCTTTTTGGCAGAAAGTCTCAGGGCGTGCAAACGGCCAAACTTCTACAGATCCCAAGAGTCGACCCATCTGTCCCAAGACTGCCGTATCTTTGCCGCCACCTTTTTTTCCCAGATGTCGCCTCCTTTTGAGAAAAAAAGGTCAATGACTAAATCCAATGCAATTTGCTATTAACCGCTGCCACATGTGTGTTTTTTCCTTCACCCTTCCATTTCAGTGGCGCAATGAAATAGATCATTCCTTTCCGGTCGGTCGCGGAAACCTCATCTTTGGCTGGAGCGCAATCGGCACGGCAGTCAGCTTTTTCCTCGTTAGTATAGTGGTGAGTATCCCCGCCTGTCACGCGGGAGACCGGGGATCGATTCCCCGACGGGGAGTGCTTCCTCTTTTTCTCTCCTCAGCCTTGCTTTCTCTGGAACTCTTTCCCAGGATCCTCTTCATCGTTGCCACTTTGACCTAGCCCATCCATGGCAGTACAGCTTCCTGTTTGACACCAAAAAAGCATTTCGGGCTTCCTAGCATCTCGCACATGTCACCTCGACAATGCCGGGCTATCTTTCCCTTCATTTCGCCTTCCAAACACAGCTTGGTCCCCAGGAATGACACGCCACACCCACTTTTCCTTTGGGGAAAAGAAGGTTAATTTTGTCCAACTTCAGTTTCCTTTCCATGGACTTCGCCATTCAAATGACTCAAGATATCATCTGTAGAAGCGCCAATCTTGTCACCAAAGATCCAGTAGCCAAAGGAAGGCTTGAAGTCTTTCTTGAAAAATCCATGCAATCCAGTGTGATGAGATGGCACGGGAATCCACCATCATCTGCAGAAGTTTCCTTTTCTTTTTGGCAGAAAGTCTCAGGGCGTGCAAACGGCCAAACTTCTACAGATCCCAAGAGTCGACCCATCTGTCCCAAGACTGCCGTATCTTTGCCGCCACCTTTTTTTCCCAGATGTCGCCTCCTTTTGAGAAAAAAAGGTCAATGACTAAATCCAATGCAATTTGCTATTAACCGCTGCCACATGTGTGTTTTTTCCTTCACCCTTCCATTTCAGTGGCGCAATGAAATAGATCATTCCTTTCCGGTCGGTCGCGGAAACCTCATCTTCGGCTGGAGCGCAATCGGCGTGGCGGTCAGCTTCTTCCTCATTAGTATAGTGGTGAGTATCCCCACCTGTCACGCGGGAGACCGGGTTTCGATTCCCCGACGGGGAGTGCTTCCTCTTTTTCTCTCCTCAGCCTTGCTTTCTCTGGAACTCTTTCCCAGGATCCTCTTCATCGTTGCCACTTTGACCTAGCCCATCCATGGCAGTACAGCTTCCTGTTTGACACCAAAAAAGCATTTCGGGCTTCCTAGCATCTCGCACATGTCACCTCGACAATGCCGGGCTATCTTTCCCTTCATTTCGCCTTCCAAACACAGCTTGGTCCCTAGGAATGACACGCCACACCCACTTTTCCTTTGGGGAAAAGAAGGTTAATTTTGTCCAACTTCAGTTTCCTTTCCATGGACTTCGCCATTCAAATGACTCAAGATATCATCTGTAGAAGCGCCAATCTTGTCACCAAAGATCCAGTAGCCAAAGGAAGGCTTGAAGTCTTTCTTGAAAAATCCATGCAATCCAGTGTGATGAGATGGCACGGGAATCTACCATCATCTGCAGAAGTTTCCTTTTCTTTTTGGCAGAAAGTCTCAGGGCGTGCAAACGGCGAAACTTTTACAGATCCCAAGAGTCGACCCATCTGTCCCAAGACTGCCGTATCTTTGCCGCCACCTTTTTTTCCCAGATGTCGCCTCCTTTTGAGAAAAAAAGGTCAATGACTAAATCCAATGCAATTTGCTATTAACCGCTGCCACATGTGTGTTTTTTCCTTCACCCTTCCATTTCAGTGGCGCAATGAAATAGATCATTCCTTTCCGGTCGGTCGCGG
This sequence comes from Leptodactylus fuscus, assembly GCF_031893055.1. NCBI lineage: Eukaryota > Metazoa > Chordata > Amphibia > Anura > Leptodactylidae > Leptodactylus > Leptodactylus fuscus. The sequence goes on from NW_027440401.1 coordinate 89,703, forward strand.
AAACCTCATCTTCGGCTGGAGCGCAATCGGCGTGGCGGTCAGCTTCTTCCTCATTAGTATAGTGGTGAGTATCCCCACCTGTCACGCGGGAGACCGGGTTTCGATTCCCCGACGGGGAGTGCTTCCTCTTTTTCTCTCCTCAGCCTTGCTTTCTCTGGAACTCTTTCCCAGGATCCTCTTCATCGTTGCCACTTTGACCTAGCCCATCCATGGCAGTACAGCTTCCTGTTTGACACCAAAAAAGCATTTCGGGCTTCCTAGCATCTCGCACATGTCACCTCGACAATGCCGGGCTATCTTTCCCTTCATTTCGCCTTCCAAACACAGCTTGGTCCCCAGGAATGACACGCCACACCCACTTTTCCTTTGGGGAAAAGAAGGTTAATTTTGTCCAACTTCAGTTTCCTTTCCATGGACTTCGCCATTCAAATGACTCAAGATATCATCTGTAGAAGCGCCAATCTTGTCACCAAAGATCCAGTAGCCAAAGGAAGGCTTGAAGTCTTTCTTGAAAAATCCATGCAATCCAGTGTGATGAGATGGCACGGGAATCCACCATCATCTGCAGAAGTTTCCTTTTCTTTTTGGCAGAAAGTCTCAGGGCGTGCAAACGGCCAAACTTCTACAGATCCCAAGAGTCGACCCATCTGTCCCAAGACTGCCGTATCTTTGCCGCCACCTTTTTTTCCCAGATGTCGCCTCCTTTTGAGAAAAAAAGGTCAATGACTAAATCCAATGCAATTTGCTATTAACCGCTGCCACATGTGTGTTTTTTCCTTCACCCTTCCATTTCAGTGGCGCAATGAAATAGATCATTCCTTTCCGGTCGGTCGCGGAAACCTCATCTTCGGCTGGAGCGCAATCGGCGCGGCGGTCAGCTTCTTCCTCGTTAGTATAGTGGTGAGTATCCCCGCCTGTCACGCGGGAGACCGGGGTTCGATTCCCCGACGGGGAGTGCTTCCTCATTTTCTCTCCTCAGCCTTGCTTTCTCTGGAACTCTTTCCCAGGATCCTCTTCATCGTTGCCACTTTGACCTAGCCCATCCATGGCAGTACAGCTTCCTGTTTGACACCAAAAAAGCATTTCGGGCTTCCTAGCATCTCGCACATGTCACCTCGACAATGCCGGGCTATCTTTCCCTTCATTTCGCCTTCCAAACACAGCTTGGTCCCCAGGAATGACACGCCACACCCACTTTTCCTTTGGGGAAAAGAAGGTTAATTTTGTCCAACTTCAGTTTCCTTTCCATGGACTTCGCCATTCAAATGACTCAAGATATCATCTGTAGAAGCGCCAATCTTGTCATCAAAGATCCAGTAGCCAAAGGAAGGCTTGAAGTCTTTCTTGAAAAATCCATGCAATCCAGTGTGATGAGATGGCACGGGAATCCACCATCATCTGCAGAAGTTTCCTTTTCTTTTTGGCAGAAAGTCTCAGGGCGTGCAAACGGCCAAACTTCTACAGATCCCAAGAGTCGACCCATCTGTCCCAAGACTGCCGTATCTTTGCCGCCACCTTTTTTTCCCAGATGTCGCCTCCTTTTGAGAAAAAAAGGTCAATGACTAAATCCAATGCAATTTGCTATTAACCGCTGCCACATGTGTGTTTTTTCCTTCACCCTTCCATTTCAGTGGCGCAATGAAATAGACCATTCCTTTCCGGTCGGTCGCGGAAACCTCATCTTTGGCTGGAGCGCAATCGGCACGGCGGTCAGCTTTTTCCTCGTTAGTATAGTGGTGAGTATCCCCGCCTGTCACGCGGGAGACCGGGGTTCGATTCCCCGACGGGCAGTGCTTCCTCTTTTTCTCTCCTCAGCCTTGCTTTCTCTGGAACTCTTTCCCAGGATCCTCTTCATCGTTGCCACTTTGACCTAGCCCATCCATGGCAGTACAGCTTCCTGTTTGACACCAAAAAAGCATTTCGGGCTTCCTAGCATCTCGCACATGTCACCTCGACAATGCCGGGCTATCTTTCCCTTCATTTCGCCTTCCAAACACAGCTTGGTCCCCAGGAATGACACGCCACACCCACTTTTCCTTTGGGGAAAAGAAGGTTAATTTTGTCCAACTTCAGTTTCCTTTCCATGGACTTCGCCATTCAAATGACTCAAGATATCATCTGTAGAAGCGCCAATCTTGTCACCAAAGATCCAGTAGCCAAAGGAAGGCTTGAAGTCTTTCTTGAAAAATCCATGCAATCCAGTGTGATGAGATGGCACGGGAATCCACCATCATCTGCAGAAGTTTCCTTTTCTTTTTGGCAGAAAGTCTCAGGGCGTGCAAACGGCCAAACTTTTACAGATCCCAAGAGTCGACCCATCTGTCCCAAGACTGCCGTATCTTTGCCGCCACCTTTTTTTCCCAGATGTCGCCTCCTTTTGAGAAAAAAAGGTCAATGACTAAATCCAATGCAATTTGCTATTAACCGCTGCCACATGTGTGTTTTTTCCTTCACCCTTCCATTTCAGTGGCGCAATGAAATAGATCATTCCTTTCCGGTCGGTCGCGGAAACCTCATCTTCGGCTGGAGCGCAATCGGTGTGGCGGTCAGCTTCTTCCTCGTTAGTATAGTGGTGAGTATCCCCGCCTGTCACGCGGGAGACCGGGTTTCGATTCCCCGACGGGGAGTGCTTCCTCTTTTTCTCTCCTCAGCCTTGCTTTCTCTGGAACTCTTTCCCAGGATCCTCTTCATCGTTGCCACTTTGACCTAGCCCATCCATGGCAGTACAGCTTCCTGTTTGACACCAAAAAAGCATTTCGGGCTTCCTAGCATCTCGCACATGTCACCTCGACAATGCCGGGCTATCTTTCCCTTCATTTCGCCTTCCAAACACAGCTTGGTCCCCAGGAATGACACGCCACACCCACTTTTCCTTTGGGGAAAAGAAGGTTAATTTTGTCCAACTTCAGTTTCCTTTCCATGGACTTCGCCATTCAAATGACTCAAGATATCATCTGTAGAAGCGCCAATCTTGTCACCAAAGATCCAGTAGCCAAAGGAAGGCTTTAAGTCTTTCTTGAAAAATCCATGCAATCCAGTGTGATGAGATGGCACGGGAATCCACCATCATCTGCAGAAGTTTCCTTTTCTTTTTGGCAGAAAGTCTCAGGGCGTGCAAACGGCCAAACTTCTACAGATCCCAAGAGTCGACCCATCTGTCCCAAGACTGCCGTATCTTTGCCGCCACCTTTTTTTCCCAGATGTCGCCTCCTTTTGAGAAAAAAAGGTCAATGACTAAATCCAATGCAATTTGCTATTAACCGCTGCCACATGTGTGTTTTTTCCTTCACCCTTCCATTTCAGTGGCGCAATGAAATAGATCATTCCTTTCCGGTCGGTCGCGGAAACCTCATCTTCGGCTGGAGCGCAATCGGCGCGGCAGTCACCTTCTTCCTCGTTAGTATAGTGGTGAGTATCCCCGCCTGTCACGCGGGAGACCGGGGTTCGATTCCCCGACGGGGAGTGCTTCCTCTTTTTCTCTCCTCAGCCTTGCTTTCTCTGGAACTCTTTCCCAGGATCCTCTTCATCGTTGCCACTTTGACTAGCCCATCCATGGCAGTACAGCTTCCTGTTTGACACCAAAAAAGCATTTCGGGCTTCCTAGCATCTCGCACATGTCACCTCGACAATGCCGGGCTATCTTTCCCTTCATTTCGCCTTCCAAACACAGCTTGGTCCCCAGGAATGACACGCCACACCCACTTTTCCTTTGGGGAAAAGAAGGTTAATTTTGTCCAACTTCAGTTTCCTTTCCATGGACTTCGCCATTCAAATGACTCAAGATATCATCTGTAGAAGCGCCAATCTTGTCACCAAAGATCCAGTAGCCAAAGGAAGGCTTGAAGTCTTTCTTGAAAAATCCATGCAATCCAGTGTGATGAGATGGCACGGGAATCCACCATCATCTGCAGAAGTTTCCTTTTCTTTTTGGCAGAAAGTCTCAGGGCGTGCAAACGGCCAAACTTCTACAGATCCCAAGAGTCGACCCATCTGTCCCAAGACTGCCGTATCTTTGCCGCCACCTTTTTTTCCCAGATGTCGCCTCCTTTTGAGAAAAAAAGGTCAATGACTAAATCCAATGCAATTTGCTATTAACCGCTGCCACATGTGTGTTTTTTCCTTCACCCTTCCATTTCAGTGGCGCAATGAAATAGATCATTCCTTTCCGGTCGGTCGCGGAAACCTCATCTTTGGCTGGAGCGCAATCGGCATGGCGGTCAGCTTTTTCCTCGTTAGTATAGTGGTGAGTATCCCCGCCTGTCACGCGGGAGACCGGGGTTCGATTCCCCGACGGGGAGTGCTTCCTCTTTTTCTCTCCTCAGCCTTGCTTTCTCTGGAACTCTTTCCCAGGATCCTCTTCATCGTTGCCACTTTGACCTAGCCCATCCATGGCAGTACAGCTTCCTGTTTGACACCAAAAAAGCATTTCGGGCTTCCTAGCATCTCGCACATGTCACCTCGACAATGCCGGGCTATCTTTCCCTTCATTTCGCCTTCCAAACACAGCTTGGTCCCCAGGAATGACACGCCACACCCACTTCCTTTGGGGAAAAGAAGGTTAATTTTGTCCAACTTCAGTTTCCTTTCCATGGACTTCGCCATTCAAATGACTCAAGATATCATCTGTAGAAGCGCCAATCTTGTCACCAAAGATCCAGTAGCCAAAGGAAGGCTTGAAGTCTTTCTTGAAAAATCCATGCAATCCAGTGTGATGAGATGGCACGGGAATCCACCATCATCTGCAGAAGTTTCCTTTTCTTTTTGGCAGAAAGTCTCAGGGCGTGCAAACGGCCAAACTTCTACAGATCCCAAGAGTCGACCCATCTGTCCCAAGACTGCCGTATCTTTGCCGCCACCTTTTTTTCCCAGATGTCGCCTCCTTTTGAGAAAAAAAGGTCAATGACTAAATCCAATGCAATTTGCTATTAACCGCTGCCACATGTGTGTTTTTTCCTTCACCCTTCCATTTCAGTGGCGCAATGAAATAGATCATTCCTTTCCGGTCGGTCGCGGAAACCTCATCTTTGGCTGGAGCGCAATCGGCACGGCGGTCAGCTTTTTCCTCGTTAGTATAGTGGTGAGTATCCCCGCCTGTCACGCGGGAGACCGGGGTTCGATTCCCCGAAGGGGAGTGCTTCCTCTTTTTCTCTCCTCAGCCTTGCTTTCTCTGGAACTCTTTCCCAGGATCCTCTTCATCGTTGCCACTTTGACCTAGCCCATCCATGGCAGTACAGCTTCCTGTTTGACACCAAAAAAGCATTTCGGGCTTCCTAGCATCTCGCACATGTCACCTCGACAATGCCGGGCTATCTTTCCCTTCATTTCGCCTTCCAAACACAGCTTGGTCCCCAGGAATGACACGCCACACCCACTTTTCCTTTGGGGAAAAGAAGGTTAATTTTGTCCAACTTCAGTTTCCTTTCCATGGACTTCGCCATTCAAATGACTCAAGATATCATCTGTAGAAGCGCCAATCTTGTCACCAAAGATCCAGTAGCCAAAGGAAGGCTTGAAGTCTTTCTTGAAAAATCCATGCAATCCAGTGTGATGAGATGGCACGGGAATCTACCATCATCTGCAGAAGTTTCCTTTTCTTTTTGGCAGAAAGTCTCAGGGCGTGCAAACGGCGAAACTTTTACAGATCCCAAGAGTCGACCCATCTGTCCCAAGACTGCCGTATCTTTGCCGCCACCTTTTTTTCCCAGATGTCGCCTCCTTTTGAGAAAAAAAGGTCAATGACTAAATCCAATGCAATTTGCTATTAACCGCTGCCACATGTGTGTTTTTTCCTTCACCCTTCCATTTCAGTGGCGCAATGAAATAGATCATTCCTTTCCGGTCGGTTGCGGAAACCTCATCTTCGGCTGGAGCGCAATCGGCGTGGCGGTCAGCTTCTTCCTCGTTAGTATAGTGGTGAGTATCCCCACCTGTCACGCGGGAGACCGGGTTTCGATTCCCCGACGGGGAGTGCTTCCTCTTTTTCTCTCCTCAGCCTTGCTTTCTCTGGAACTCTTTCCCAGGATCCTCTTCATCGTTGCCACTTTGACCTAGTCCATCCATGGCAGTACAGCTTCCTGTTTGACACCAAAAAAGCATTTCGGGCTTCCTAGCATCTCGCACATGTCACCTCGACAATGCCGGGCTATCTTTCCCTTCATTTCGCCTTCCAAACACAGCTTGGTCCCTAGGAATGACACGCCACACCCACTTTTCCTTTGGGGAAAAGAAGGTTAATTTTGTCCAACTTCAGTTTCCTTTCCATGGACTTCGCCATTCAAATGACTCAAGATATCATCTGTAGAAGCGCCAATCTTGTCACCAAAGATCCAGTAGCCAAAGGAAGGCTTGAAGTCTTTCTTGAAAAATCCATGCAATCCAGTGTGATGAGATGGCACGGGAATCCACCATCATCTGCAGAAGTTTCCTTTTCTTTTTGGCAGAAAGTCTCAGGGCGTGCAAACGGCGAAACTTTTACAGATCCCAAGAGTCGACCCATCTGTCCCAAGACTGCCGTATCTTTGCCGCCACCTTTTTTTCCCAGATGTCGCCTCCTTTTGAGAAAAAAAGGTCAATGACTAAATCCAATGCAATTTGCTATTAACCGCTGCCACATGTGTGTTTTTTCCTTCACCCTTCCATTTCAGTGGCGCAATGAAATAGATCATTCCTTTCCGGTCGGTCGCGGAAACCTCATCTTTGGCTGGAGCGCAATCGGCACGGCGGTCAGCTTTTTCCTCGTTAGTATAGTGGTGAGTATCCCCGCCTGTCACGCGGGAGACCGGGGTTCGATTCCCCGACGGGGAATGCTTCCTCTTTTTCTCTCCTCAGCCTTGCTTTCTCTGGAACTCTTTCCCAGGATCCTCTTCATCGTTGCCACTTTGACCTAGCCCATCCATGGCAGTACAGCTTCCTGTTTGACACCAAAAAAGCATTTCGGGCTTCCTAGCATCTCGCACATGTCACCTCGACAATGCCGGGCTATCTTTCCCTTCATTTCGCCTTCCAAACACAGCTTGGTCCCCAGGAATGACACGCCACACCCACTTTTCCTTTGGGGAAAAGAAGGTTAATTTTGTCCAACTTCAGTTTCCTTTCCATGGACTTCGCCATTCAAATGACTCAAGATATCATCTGTAGAAGCGCCAATCTTGTCACCAAAGATCCAGTAGCCAAAGGAAGGCTTGAAGTCTTTCTTGAAAAATCCATGCAATCCAGTGTGATGAGATGGCACGGGAATCCACCATCATCTGCAGAAGTTTCCTTTTCTTTTTGGCAGAAAGTCTCAGGGCGTGCAAACGGCGAAACTTTTACAGATCCCAAGAGTCGACCCATCTGTCCCAAGACTGCCGTATCTTTGCCGCCACCTTTTTTTCCCAGATGTCGCCTCCTTTTGAGAAAAAAAGGTCAATGACTAAATCCAATGCAATTTGCTATTAACCGCTGCCACATGTGTGTTTTTTCCTTCACCCTTCCATTTCAGTGGCGCAATGAAATAGATCATTCCTTTCCGGTCGGTCGCGGAAACCTCATCTTCGGCTGGAGCGCAATCGGCGTGGCGGTCAGCTTCTTCCTCGTTAGTATAGTGGTGAGTATCCCCACCTGTCACGCGGGAGACCGGGGTTCGATTCCCCGACGGGGAGTGCTTCCTCTTTTTCTCTCCTCAGCCTTGCTTTCTCTGGAACTCTTTCCCAGGATCCTCTTCATCGTTGCCACTTTGACCTAGCCCATCCATGGCAGTACAGCTTCCTGTTTGACACCAAAAAAGCATTTCGGGCTTCCTAGCATCTCGCACATGTCACCTCGACAATGCCGGGCTATCTTTCCCTTCATTTCGCCTTTACAAACACAGCTTGGTCCCCAGGAATGACACGCCACACCCACTTTTCCTTTGGGGAAAAGAAGGTTAATTTTGTCCAACTTCAGTTTCCTTTCCATGGACTTCGCCATTCAAATGACTCAAGATATCATCTGTAGAAGCGCCAATCTTGTCACCAAAGATCCAGTAGCCAAAGGAAGGCTTGAAGTCTTTCTTGAAAAATCCATGCAATCCAGTGTGATGAGATGGCGCGGGAATCCACCATCATCTGCAGAAGTTTCCTTTTCTTTTTGGCAGAAAGTCTCAGGGCGTGCAAACGGCCAAACTTCTACAGATCCCAAGAGTCGACCCATCTGTCCCAAGACTGCCGTATCTTTGCCGCCACCTTTTTTTCCCAGATGTCGCCTCCTTTTGAGAAAAAAAGGTCAATGACTAAATCCAATGCAACTTGCTATTAACCGCTGCCACATGTGTGTTTTTTCCTTCACCCTTCCATTTCAGTGGCGCAATGAAATAGATCATTTTCTTTCCGGTCGGTCGCGGAAACCTCATCTTCGGCTGGAGCGCAATCGGCACGGCGGTCAGCTTCTTCCTCGTTAGTATAGTGGTGAGTATCCCCGCCTGTCACGCGGGAGACCGGGGTTCGATTCCCCAACGGGGAGTGCTTCCTCTTTTTCTCTCCTCAGCCTTGCTTTCTCTGGAACTCTTTCCCAGGATCCTCTTCATCGTTGCCACTTTGACCTAGCCCATCCATGGCAGTATAGCTTCCTGTTTGACACCAAAAAAGCATTTTGGGCTTCCTAGCATCTCGCACATGTCACCTCGACAATGCCGGGCTATCTTTCCCTTCATTTCGCCTTCCAAACACAGCTTGGTCCCTAGGAATGACACGCCACACCCACTTTTCCTTTGGGGAAAAGAAGGTTAATTTTGTCCAACTTCAGTTTCTTTTCCATGGACTACGCCATTCAAATGACTTAAGATATCATCTGTAGAAGCGCCAATCTTGTCACCAAAGATCCAGTAGCCAAAGGAAGGCTTGAAGTCTTTCTTGAAAAATCCATGCAATCCAGTGTGATGAGATGGCACGGGAATCCACCATCATCTGCAGAAGTTTCCTTTTCTTTTTGGCAGAAAGTCTCAGGGCGTGCAAACGGCCAAACTTCTACAGATCCCAAGAGTCGACCCATCTGTCCCAAGACTGCTGTATCTTTGCCGCCACCTTTTTTTCCCAGATGTCGCCTCCTTTTGAGAAAAAAAGGTCAATGACTAAATCCAATGCAATTTGCTATTAACCGCTGCCACATGTGTGTTTTTTCCTTCACCCTTCCATTTCAGTGGCGCAATGAAATAGATCATTCCTTTCCGGTCGGTCGCGGAAACCTCATCTTCAGCTGGAGCGCAATCGGCGCGGCCGTCACCTTCTTCCTCGTTAGTATAGTGGTGAGTATCCCCGCCTGTCACGCGGGAGACCGGGGTTCGATTCCCCGACGGGGAGTGCTTCCTCTTTTTCTCTCCTCAGCCTTGCTTTCTCTGGAACTCTTTCCCAGGATCCTCTTCATCGTTGCCACTTTGACCTAGCCCATCCATGGCAGTACAGCTTCCTGTTTGACACCAAAAAAGCATTTCGGGCTTCCTAGCATCTCGCACATGTCACCTCGACAATGCCGGGCTATCTTTCCCTTCATTTCGCCTTCCAAACACAGCTTGGTCCCCAGGAATGACACGCCACACCCACTTTTCCTTTGGGGAAAAGAAGGTTAATTTTGTCCAACTTCAGTTTCCTTTCCATGGACTTCGCCATTCAAATGACTCAAGATATCATCTGTAGAAGCGCCAATCTTGTCACCAAAGATCCAGTAGCCAAAGGAAGGCTTGAAGTCTTTCTTGAAAAATCCATGCAATCCAGTGTGATGAGATGGCACGGGAATCCACCATCATCTGCAGAAGTTTCCTTTTCTTTTTGGCAGAAAGTCTCAGGGCGTGCAAACGGCCAAACTTCTACAAATCCCAAGAGTCGACCCATCTGTCCCAAGACTGCCGTATCTTTGCCGCCACCTTTTTTTCCCAGATGTCGCCTCCTTTTGAGAAAAAAAGGTCAATGACTAAATCCAATGCAATTTGCTATTAACCGCTGCCACATGTGTGTTTTTTCCTTCACCCTTCCATTTCAGTGGCGCAATGAAATAGATCATTCCTTTCCGGTCGGTCGCGGAAACCTCATCTTTGGCTGGAGCGCAATCGGCATGGCGGTCAGCTTTTTCCTCGTTAGTATAGTGGTGAGTATCCCCGCCTGTCACGCGGGAGACCGGGGTTCGATTCCCCGACGGGGAGTGCTTCCTCTTTTTCTCTCCTCAGCCTTGCTTTCTCTGGAACTCTTTCCCAGGATCCTCTTCATCGTTGCCACTTTGACCTAGCCCATCCATGGCAGTACAGCTTCCTGTTTGACACCAAAAAAGCATTTCGGGCTTCCTAGCATCTCGCACATGTCACCTCGACAATGCCGGGCTATCTTTCCCTTCATTTCGCCTTCCAAACACAGCTTGGTCCCCAGGAATGACACGCCACACCCACTTTTCCTTTGGGGAAAAGAAGGTTAATTTTGTCCAACTTCAGTTTCCTTTCCATGGACTTCGCCATTCAAATGACTCAAGATATCATCTGTAGAAGCGCCAATCTTGTCACCAAAGATCCAGTAGCCAAAGGAAGGCTTGAAGTCTTTCTTGAAAAATCCATGCAATCCAGTGTGATGAGATGGCACGGGAATCCACCATCATCTGCAGAAGTTTCCTTTTCTTTTTGGCAGAAAGTCTCAGGGCGTGCAAACGGCCAAACTTCTACAGATCCCAAGAGTCGACCCATCTGTCCCAAGACTGCCGTATCTTTGCCGCCACCTTTTTTTCCCAGATGTCGCCTCCTTTTGAGAAAAAAAGGTCAATGACTAAATCCAATGCAATTTGCTATTAACCGCTGCCACATGTGTGTTTTTTCCTTCACCCTTCCATTTCAGTGGCGCAATGAAATAGACCATTCCTTTCCGGTCGGTCGCAGAAACCTCATCTTTGGCTGGAGCGCAATCGGCACGGCGGTCAGCTTTTTCCTCGTTAGTATAGTGGTGAGTATCCCCGCCTGTCACGCGGGAGACCGGGGTTCGATTCCCCGACGGGGAGTGCTTCCTCTTTTTCTCTCCTCAGCCTTGCTTTCTCTGGAACTCTTTCCCAGGATCCTCTTCATCGTTGCCACTTTGACCTAGCCCATCCATGGCAGTACAGCTTCCTGTTTGACACCAAAAAAGCATTTCGGGCTTCCTAGCATCTCGCACATGTCACCTCGACAATGCCGGGCTATCTTTCCCTTCATTTCGCCTTCCAAACACAGCTTGGTCCCCAGGAATGACACGCCACACCCACTTTTCCTTTGGGGAAAAGAAGGTTAATTTTGTCCAACTTCAGTTTCCTTTCCATGGACTTCGCCATTCAAATGACTTAAGATATCATCTGTAGAAGCGCCAATCTTGTCACCAAAGATCCAGTAGCCAAAGGAAGGCTTGAAGTCTTTCTTGAAAAATCCATGCAATCCAGTGTGATGAGATGGCACGGGAATCCACCATCATCTGCAGAAGTTTCCTTTTCTTTTTGGCAGAAAGTCTCAGGGCGTGCAAACGGCCAAACTTTTACAGATCCCAAGAGTCGACCCATCTGTCCCAAGACTGCCGTATCTTTGCCGCCACCTTTTTTTCCCAGATGTCGCCTCCTTTTGAGAAAAAAAGGTCAATGACTAAATCCAATGCAATTTGCTATTAACCGCTGCCACATGTGTGTTTTTTCCTTCACCCTTCCATTTCAGTGGCGCAATGAAATAGATCATTCCTTTCCGGTCGGTCGCGGAAACCACATCTTCGGCTGGAGCGCAATCGGCGTGGCGGTCAGCTTCTTCCTCGTTAGTATAGTGGTGAGTATCCCCGCCTGTCACGCGGGAGACCGGGTTTCGATTCCCCGACGGGGAGTGCATCCTCTTTTTCTCTCCTCAGCCTTGCTTTCTCTGGAACTCTTTCCCAGGATCCTCTTCATCGTTGCCACTTTGACCTAGCCCATCCATGGCAGTACAGCTTCCTGTTTGACACCAAAAAAGCATTTTGGGCTTCCTAGCATCTCGCACATGTCACCTCGACAATGCCGGGCTATCTTTCCCTTCATTTCGCCTTCCAAACACAGCTTGGTCCCCAGGAATGACACGCCACACCCACTTTTCCTTTGGGGAAAAGAAGGTTAATTTTGTCCAACTTCAGTTTCCTTTCCATGGACTTCGCCATTCAAATGACTCAAGATATCATCTGTAGAAGCGCCAATCTTGTCACCAAAGATCCAGTAGCCAAAGGAAGGCTTGAAGTCTTTCTTGAAAAATCCATGCAATCCAGTGTGATGAGATGGCGCGGGAATCCACCATCATCTGCAGAAGTTTCCTTTTCTTTTTGGCAGAAAGTCTCAGGGCGTGCAAACGGCCAAACTTCTACAGATCCCAAGAGTCGACCCATCTGTCCCAAGACTGCCGTATCTTTGCCGCCACCTTTTTTTCCCAGATGTCGCCTCCTTTTGAGAAAAAAAGGTCAATGACTAAATCCAATGCAATTTGCTATTAACCGCTGCCACATGTGTGTTTTTTCCTTCACCCTTCCATTTCAGTGGCGCAATGAAATAGATCATTCCTTTCCGGTCGGTCGCGGAAACCTCATCTTCGGCTGGAGCGCAATCGGCGCGGCGGTCAGCTTCTTTCTCGTTAGTATAGTGGTGAGTATCCCCGCCTGTCACGCGGGAGACCGGGGTTCGATTCCCCGACGGGGAGTGCTTCCTCTTTTTCTCTCCTCAGCCTTGCTTTCTCTGGAACTCTTTCCCAGGATCCTCTTCATCGTTGCCACTTTGACTAGCCCATCCATGGCCGTACAGCTTCCTGTTTGACACCAAAAAAGCATTTCGGGCTTCCTAGCATCTCGCACATGTCACCTCGACAATGCCGGGCTATCTTTCCCTTCATTTCGCCTTCCAAACACAGCTTGGTCCCCAGGAATGACACACCACACCCACTTTTCCTTTGGGGAAAAGAAGGTTAATTTTGTCCAACTTCAGTTTCCTTTCCATGGACTTCGCCATTCAAATGACTCAAGATATCATCTGTAGAAGCGCCAATCTTGTCACCAAAGATCCAGTAGCCAAAGGAAGGCTTGAAGTCTTTCTTGAAAAATCCATGCAATCCAGTGTGATGAGATGGCACGGGAATCCACCATCATCTGCAGAAGTTTCCTTTTCTTTTTGGCAGAAAGTCTCAGGGCGTGCAAACGGCCAAACTTCTACAGATCCCAAGAGTCGACCCATCTGTCCCAAGACTGCCGTATCTTTGCCGCCACCTTTTTTTCCCAGATGTCGCCTCCTTTTGAGAAAAAAAGGTCAATGACTAAATCCAATGCAATTTGCTATTAACCGCTGCCACATGTGTGTTTTTTCCTTCACCCTTCCATTTCAGTGGCGCAATGAAATAGATCATTCCTTTCCGGTCGGTCGCGGAAACCTCATCTTTGGCTGGAGCGCAATCGGCATGGCAGTCAGCTTTTTCCTCGTTAGTATAGTGGTGAGTATCCCCGCCTGTCACGCGGGAGACCGGGGTTCGATTCCCCGACGGGGAGTGCTTCCTCTTTTTCTCTCCTCAGCCTTGCTTTCTCTGGAACTCTTTCCCAGGATCCTCTTCATCGTTGCCACTTTGACCTAGCCCATCCATGGCAGTACAGCTTCCTGTTTGACACCAAAAAAGCATTTCGGGCTTCCTAGCATCTCGCACATGTCACCTCGACAATGCCGGGCTATCTTTCCCTTCATTTCGCCTTCCAAACACAGCTTGGTCCCCAGGAATGACACGCCACACCCACTTTTCCTTTGGGGAAAAGAAGGTTAATTTTGTCCAACTTCAGTTTCCTTTCCATGGACTTCGCCATTCAAATGACTCAAGATATCATCTGTAGAAGCGCCAATCTTGTCACCAAAGATCCAGTAGCCAAAGGAAGGCTTGAAGTCTTTCTTGAAAAATCCATGCAATCCAGTGTGATGAGATGGCACGGGAATCCACCATCATCTGCAGAAGTTTCCTTTTCTTTTTGGCAGAAAGTCTCAGGGCGTGCAAACGGCCAAACTTCTACAGATCCCAAGAGTCGACCCATCTGTCCCAAGACTGCCGTATCTTTGCCGCCACCTTTTTTTCCCAGATGTCGCCTCCTTTTGAGAAAAAAAGGTCAATGACTAAATCCAATGCAATTTGCTATTAACCGCTGCCACATGTGTGTTTTTTCCTTCACCCTTCCATTTCAGTGGCGCAATGAAATAGATCATTCCTTTCCGGTCGGTCGCGGAAACCTCATCTTTGGCTGGAGCGCAATCGGCACGGCGGTCAGCTTTTTCCTCGTTAGTATAGTGGTGAGTATCCCCGCCTGTCACGCGGGAGACCGGGGTTCGATTCCCCGACGGGGAGTGCTTCCTCTTTTTCTCTCCTCAGCCTTGCTTTCTCTGGAACTCTTTCCCAGGATCCTCTTCATCGTTGCCACTTTGACCTAGCCCATCCATGGCAGTACAGCTTCCTGTTTGACACCATAAAAGCATTTCGGGCTTCCTAGCATCTCGCACATGTCACCTCGACAATGCCGGGCTATCTTTCCCTTCATTTCGCCTTCCAAACACAGCTTGGTCCCCAGGAATGACACGCCACACCCACTTTTCCTTTGGGGAAAAGAAGGTTAATTTTGTCCAACTTCAGTTTCCTTTCCATGGACTTCGCCATTCAAATGACTCAAGATATCATCTGTAGAAGCGCCAATCTTGTCACCAAAGATCCAGTAGCCAAAGGAAGGCTTGAAGTCTTTCTTGAAAAATCCATGCAATCCAGTGTGATGAGATGGCACGGGAATCTACCATCATCTGCAGAAGTTTCCTTTTCTTTTTGGCAGAAAGTCTCAGGGCGTGCAAACGGCGAAACTTTTACAGATCCCAAGAGTCGACCCATCTGTCCCAAGACTGCTGTATCTTTGCCGCCACCTTTTTTTCCCAGATGTCGCCTCCTTTTGAGAAAAAAAGGTCAATGACTAAATCCAATGCAATTTGCTATTAACCGCTGCCACATGTGTGTTTTTTCCTTCACCCTTCCATTTCAGTGGCGCAATGAAATAGATCATTCCTTTCCGGTCGGTCGCGGAAACCTCATCTTCGGCTGGAGCGCAATCGGCGTGGCGGTCAGCTTCTTCCTCATTAGTATAGTGGTGAGTATCCCCACCTGTCACGCGGGAGACCGGGTTTCGATTCCCCGACGGGGAGTGCTTCCTCTTTTTCTCTCCTCAGCCTTGCTTTCTCTGGAACTCTTTCCCAGGATCCTCTTCATCGTTGCCACTTTGACCTAGCCCATCCATGGCAGTACAGCTTCCTGTTTGACACCAAAAAAGCATTTCGGGCTTCCTAGCATCTCGCACATGTCACCTCGACAATGCCGGGCTATCTTTCCCTTCATTTCGCCTTCCAAACACAGCTTGGTCCCTAGGAATGACACGCCACACCCACTTTTCCTTTGGGGAAAAGAAGGTTAATTTTGTCCAACTTCAGTTTCCTTTCCATGGACTACGCCATTCAAATGACTTAAGATATCATCTGTAGAAGCGCCAATCTTGTCACCAAAGATCCAGTAGCCAAAGGAAGGCTTTAAGTCTTTCTTGAAAAATCCATGCAATCCAGTGTGATGAGATGGCACGGGAATCCACCATCATCTGCAGAAGTTTCCTTTTCTTTTTGGCAGAAAGTCTCAGGGCGTGCAAACGGCCAAACTTCTACAGATCCCAAGAGTCGACCCATCTGTCCCAAGACTGCCGTATCTTTGCCGCCACCTTTTTTTCCCAGATGTCGCCTCCTTTTGAGAAAAAAAGGTCAATGACTAAATCCAATGCAATTTGCTATTAACCGCTACCACATGTGTGTTTTTTCCTTCACCCTTCCATTTCAGTGGCGCAATGAAATAGATCATTCCTTTCCGGTCGGTCGCGGAAACCTCATCTTCGGCTGGAGCGCAATCGGCGTGGCGGTCAGCTTCTTCCTCGTTAGTATAGTGGTGAGTATCCCCACCTGTCACGCGGGAGACCGGGTTTCGATTCCCCGACGGGGAGTGCTTCCTCTTTTTCTCTCCTCAGCCTTGCTTTCTCTGGAACTCTTTCCCAGGATCCTCTTCATCGTTGCCACTTTGACCTAGCCCATCCATGGCAGTACAGCTTCCTGTTTGACACCAAAAAAGCATTTCGGGCTTCCTAGCATCTCGCACATGTCACCTCGACAATGCCGGGCTATCTTTCCCTTCATTTCGCCTTCCAAACACAGCTTGGTCCCCAGGAATGACACGCCACACCCACTTTTCCTTTGGGGAAAAGAAGGTTAATTTTATCCAACTTCAGTTTCCTTTCCATGGACTTCGCCATTCAAATGACTCAAGATATCATCTGTAGAAGCGCCAATCTTGTCACCAAAGATCCAGTAGCCAAAGGAAGGCTTGAAGTCTTTCTTGAAAAATCCATGCAATCCAGTGTGATGAGATGGCACGGGAATCCACCATCATCTGCAGAAGTTTCCTTTTCTTTTTGGCAGAAAGTCTCAGGGCGTGCAAACGGCCAAACTTCTACAGATCCCAAGAGTCGACCCATCTGTCCCAAGACTGCCGTATCTTTGCCGCCACCTTTTTTTCCCAGATGTCGCCTCCTTTTGGGAAAAAAAGGTCAATGACTAAATCCAATGCAATTTGCTATTAACCGCTGCCACATGTGTGTTTTTTCCTTCACCCTTCCATTTCAGTGGCGCAATGAAATAGATCATTCCTTTCCGGTCGGTCGCGGAAACCTCATCTTTGGCTGGAGCGCAATCGGCACGGCGGTCAGCTTTTTCCTCGTTAGTATAGTGGTGAGTATCCCCGCCTGTCACGCGGGAGACCGGGGTTCGATTCCCCGACGGGGAGTGCTTCCTCTTTTTCTCTCCTCAGCCTTGCTTTCTCTGGAACTCTTTCCCAGGATCCTCTTCATCGTTGCCACTTTGACCTAGCCCATCCATGGCAGTACAGCTTCCTGTTTGACACCAAAAAAGCATTTCGGGCTTCCTCGCATCTCGCACATGTCACCTCGACAATGCCGGGCTATCTTTCCCTTCATTTCGCCTTCCAAACACAGCTTGGTCCCCAGGAATGACACGCCACACCCACTTTTCCTTTGGGGAAAAGAAGGTTAATTTTGTCCAACTTCAGTTTCCTTTCCATGGACTTCGCCATTCAAATGACTCAAGATATCATCTGTAGAAGCGCCAATCTTGTCACCAAAGATCCAGTAGCCAAAGGAAGGCTTGAAGTCTTTCTTGAAAAATCCATGCAATCCAGTGTGATGAGATGGCACGGGAATCCACCATCATCTGCAGAAGTTTCCTTTTCTTTTTGGCAGAAAGTCTCAGGGCGTGCAAACGGCCAAACTTCTACAGATCCCAAGAGTCGACCCATCTGTCCCAAGACTGCCGTATCTTTGCCGCCACCTTTTTTTCCCAGATGTCGCCTCCTTTTGAGAAAAAAAGGTCAATGACTAAATCCAATGCAATTTGCTATTAACCGCTGCCACATGTGTGTTTTTACCTTCACCCTTCCATTTCAGTGGCGCAATGAAATAGATCATTCCTTTCCGGTCGGTCACGGAAACCTCATCTTCGGCTGGAGCGCAATCGGCGCAGTGGTCACCTTCTTCCTCGTTAGTATAGTGGTGAGTATCCCCGCCTGTCACGCAGGAGACTGGGGTTCGATTCCCCGACAGGGAGTGCTTCATCTTTTTCTCTCCTCAGCCTTGCTTTCTCTGGAACTCTTTCCCAGGATCCTCTTCATCGTTGCCACTTTGACCTAGCCCATCCATGGCAGTACAGCTTCCTGTTTGACACCAAAAAAGCATTTCGGGCTTCCTAGCATCTCGCACATGTCACCTCGACAATGCCGGGCTATCTTTCCCTTCATTTCGCCTTCCAAACACAGCTTGGTCCCCAGGAATGACACGCCACACCCACTTTTCCTTTGGGGAAAAGAAGGTTAATTTTGTCCAACTTCAGTTTCCTTTCCATGGACTTCGCCATTCAAATGACTCAAGATATCATCTGTAGAAGCGCCAATCTTGTCACCAAAGATCCAGTAGCCAAAGGAAGGCTTGAAGTCTTTCTTGAAAAATCCATGCAATCCAGTGTGATGAGATGGCACGGGAATCCACCATCATCTGCAGAAGTTTCCTTTTCTTTTTGGCAGAAAGTCTCAGGGCGTGCAAACGGCCAAACTTCTACAGATCCCAAGAGTCGACCCATCTGTCCCAAGACTGCCGTATCTTTGCCGCCACCTTTTTTTCCCAGATGTCGCCTCCTTTTGAGAAAAAAAGGTCAATGACTAAATCCAATGCAATTTGCTATTAACCGCTGCCACATGTGTGTTTTTTCCTTCACCCTTCCATTTCAGTGGCGCAATGAAATAGATCATTCCTTTCCGGTCGGTCGCGGAAACCTCATCTTTGGCTGGAGCGCAATCGGCACGGCAGTCAGCTTTTTCCTCGTTAGTATAGTGGTGAGTATCCCCGCCTGTCACGCGGGAGACCGGGGATCGATTCCCCGACGGGGAGTGCTTCCTCTTTTTCTCTCCTCAGCCTTGCTTTCTCTGGAACTCTTTCCCAGGATCCTCTTCATCGTTGCCACTTTGACCTAGCCCATCCATGGCAGTACAGCTTCCTGTTTGACACCAAAAAAGCATTTCGGGCTTCCTAGCATCTCGCACATGTCACCTCGACAATGCCGGGCTATCTTTCCCTTCATTTCGCCTTCCAAACACAGCTTGGTCCCCAGGAATGACACGCCACACCCACTTTTCCTTTGGGGAAAAGAAGGTTAATTTTGTCCAACTTCAGTTTCCTTTCCATGGACTTCGCCATTCAAATGACTCAAGATATCATCTGTAGAAGCGCCAATCTTGTCACCAAAGATCCAGTAGCCAAAGGAAGGCTTGAAGTCTTTCTTGAAAAATCCATGCAATCCAGTGTGATGAGATGGCACGGGAATCCACCATCATCTGCAGAAGTTTCCTTTTCTTTTTGGCAGAAAGTCTCAGGGCGTGCAAACGGCCAAACTTCTACAGATCCCAAGAGTCGACCCATCTGTCCCAAGACTGCCGTATCTTTGCCGCCACCTTTTTTTCCCAGATGTCGCCTCCTTTTGAGAAAAAAAGGTCAATGACTAAATCCAATGCAATTTGCTATTAACCGCTGCCACATGTGTGTTTTTTCCTTCACCCTTCCATTTCAGTGGCGCAATGAAATAGATCATTCCTTTCCGGTCGGTCGCGGAAACCTCATCTTTGGCTGGAGCGCAATCGGCACGGCGGTCAGCTTTTTCCTCGTTAGTATAGTGGTGAGTATCCCCGCCTGTCACGCGGGAGACCGGGGTTCGATTCCCCGACGGGGAGTGCTTCCTCTTTTTCTCTCCTCAGCCTTGCTTTCTCTGGAACTCTTTCCCAGGATCCTCTTCATCGTTGCCACTTTGACCTAGCCCATCCATGGCAGTACAGCTTCCTGTTTGACACCAAAAAAGCATTTCGGGCTTCCTAGCATCTCGCACATGTCACCTCGACAATGCCGGGCTATCTTTCCCTTCATTTCGCCTTCCAAACACAGCTTGGTCCCCAGGAATGACACGCCACACCCACTTTTCCTTTGGGGAAAAGAAGGTTAATTTTGTCCAACTTCAGTTTCCTTTCCATGGACTTCACCATTCAAATGACTCAAGATATCATCTGTAGAAGCGCCAATCTTGTCACCAAAGATCCAGTAGCCAAAGGAAGGCTTGAAGTCTTTCTTGAAAAATCCATGCAATCCAGTGTGATGAGATGGCACGGGAATCTACCATCATCTGCAGAAGTTTCCTTTTCTTTTTGGCAGAAAGTCTCAGGGCGTGCAAACGGCGAAACTTTTACAGATCCCAAGAGTCGACCCATCTGTCCCAAGACTGCCGTATCTTTGCCGCCACCTTTTTTTCCCAGATGTCGCCTCCTTTTGAGAAAAAAAGGTCAATGACTAAATCCAATGCAATTTGCTATTAACCGCTGCCACATGTGTGTTTTTTCCTTCACCCTTCCATTTCAGTGGCGCAATGAAATAGATCATTCCTTTCCGGTCGGTCGCGGAAACCTCATCTTCGGCTGGAGCGCAATCGGCGTGGCGGTCAGCTTCTTCCTCATTAGTATAGTGGTGAGTATCCCCACCTGTCACGCGGGAGACCGGGTTTCGATTCCCCGACGGGGAGTGCTTCCTCTTTTTCTCTCCTCAGCCTTGCTTTCTCTGGAACTCTTTCCCAGGATCCTCTTCATCGTTGCCACTTTGACCTAGCCCATCCATGGCAGTACAGCTTCCTGTTTGACACCAAAAAAGCATTTCGGGCTTCCTAGCATCTCGCACATGTCACCTCGACAATGCCGGGCTATCTTTCCCTTCATTTCGCCTTCCAAACACAGCTTGGTCCCTAGGAATGACACGCCACACCCACTTTTCCTTTGGGGAAAAGAAGGTTAATTTTGTCCAACTTCAGTTTCCTTTCCATGGACTTCGCCATTCAAATGACTCAAGATATCATCTGTAGAAGCGCCAATCTTGTCACCAAAGATCCAGTAGCCAAAGGAAGGCTTGAAGTCTTTCTTGAAAAATCCATGCAATCCAGTGTGATGAGATGGCACGGGAATCTACCATCATCTGCAGAAGTTTCCTTTTCTTTTTGGCAGAAAGTCTCAGGGCGTGCAAACGGCGAAACTTTTACAGATCCCAAGAGTCGACCCATCTGTCCCAAGACTGCCGTATCTTTGCCGCCACCTTTTTTTCCCAGATGTCGCCTCCTTTTGAGAAAAAAAGGTCAATGACTAAATCCAATGCAATTTGCTATTAACCGCTGCCACATGTGTGTTTTTTCCTTCACCCTTCCATTTCAGTGGCGCAATGAAATAGATCATTCCTTTCCGGTCGGTCGCGGAAACCTCATCTTCGGCTGGAGCGCAATCGGCGTGGCGGTCAGCTTCTTCCTCATTAGTATAGTGGTGAGTATCCCCACCTGTCACGCGGGAGACCGGGTTTCGATTCCCCGACGGGGAGTGCTTCCTCTTTTTCTCTCCTCAGCCTTGCTTTCTCTGGAACTCTTTCCCAGGATCCTCTTCATCGTTGCCACTTTGACCTAGCCCATCCATGGCAGTACAGCTTCCTGTTTGACACCAAAAAAGCATTTCGGGCTTCCTAGCATCTCGCACATGTCACCTCGACAATGCCGGGCTATCTTTCCCTTCATTTCGCCTTCCAAACACAGCTTGGTCCCCAGGAATGACACGCCACACCCACTTTTCCTTTGGGGAAAAGAAGGTTAATTTTGTCCAACTTCAGTTTCCTTTCCATGGACTTCGCCATTCAAATGACTCAAGATATCATCTGTAGAAGCGCCAATCTTGTCACCAAAGATCCAGTAGCCAAAGGAAGGCTTGAAGTCTTTCTTGAAAAATCCATGCAATCCAGTGTGATGAGATGGCACGGGAATCCACCATCATCTGCAGAAGTTTCCTTTTCTTTTTGGCAGAAAGTCTCAGGGCGTGCAAACGGCCAAACTTCTACAGATCCCAAGAGTCGACCCATCTGTCCCAAGACTGCCGTATCTTTGCCGCCACCTTTTTTTCCCAGATGTCGCCTCCTTTTGAGAAAAAAAGGTCAATGACTAAATCCAATGCAATTTGCTATTAACCGCTGCCACATGTGTGTTTTTTCCTTCACCCTTCCATTTCAGTGGCGCAATGAAATAGATCATTCCTTTCCGGTCGGTCGCGGAAACCTCATCTTCGGCTGGAGCGCAATCGGCGCGGCGGTCAGCTTCTTCCTCGTTAGTATAGTGGTGAGTATCCCCGCCTGTCACGCGGGAGACCGGGGTTCGATTCCCCGACGGGGAGTGCTTCCTCATTTTCTCTCCTCAGCCTTGCTTTCTCTGGAACTCTTTCCCAGGATCCTCTTCATCGTTGCCACTTTGACCTAGCCCATCCATGGCAGTACAGCTTCCTGTTTGACACCAAAAAAGCATTTCGGGCTTCCTAGCATCTCGCACATGTCACCTCGACAATGCCGGGCTATCTTTCCCTTCATTTCGCCTTCCAAACACAGCTTGGTCCCCAGGAATGACACGCCACACCCACTTTTCCTTTGGGGAAAAGAAGGTTAATTTTGTCCAACTTCAGTTTCCTTTCCATGGACTTCGCCATTCAAATGACTCAAGATATCATCTGTAGAAGCGCCAATCTTGTCACCAAAGATCCAGTAGCCAAAGGAAGGCTTGAAGTCTTTCTTGAAAAATCCATGCAATCCAGTGTGATGAGATGGCACGGGAATCCACCATCATCTGCAGAAGTTTCCTTTTCTTTTTGGCAGAAAGTCTCAGGGCGTGCAAACGGCCAAACTTCTACAGATCCCAAGAGTCGACCCATCTGTCCCAAGACTGCCGTATCTTTGCCGCCACCTTTTTTTCCCAGATGTCGCCTCCTT
>NW_027440402.1:0-111329 GCF_031893055.1 Leptodactylus fuscus
GTGTAGCACGGGCTGAGAAGGTCGCTGCCATGGGAAAGTTGACAGTTAAGCCTATCTAGTGACAACCCATCATAGGCTAGCTGGGTGATCTTGCAACTTGTATCATGCCGGAGTTTGATTTTCACCATAGGGTTTCATTGACCGCTTACTCGGCAACTTGTATGAAGCAGGATTTCTACTTTCCCCTTAGCGCTTCATTGATTGTGTACTCTTGAGTGTAGCTCGGGCTGAGAATGACGCAGCCATGGGAAAGTTGACAGTTAAGCCTATCTAGTGACAACCCATCATAGGCTAGCTGGGAGATCTTGCAACTTGTACCATGTCGGAGTTTGATTTTCCCCATAGGGTTTCATTGATCGTGTACTCTTGAGTGTAGCTCTGGCTAAGAAGGTCGCAGCCATGGGAAAGTTGACAGTTAAGCCTATCTAGTGACAGCCCATCATAGGCTAGCTGGGTGATCTTGCAACTTGTACCATGTCGGAGTTTGATTTTCCCCATAGGGTTTCATTGATCGCTTACTCGTGAGTGTAGCACGGGCTGAGAAGGTCGCTGCCATGGGAAAGTTGACAGTTAAGCCTATCTAGTGACAACCCATCATAGGTTAGCTGGGTGATCTTGCAACTTGTATCATGCCGGAGTTTGATTTTCACCATAGGGTTTCATTGACCGCTTACTCGGCAACTTGTATGAAGCAGGATTTCTACTTTCCCCTTAGCGCTTCATTGATCGTGTACTCTTGAGTATAGCTCGGGCTGAGAATGACGAAGCCATGGGAAAGTTGACAGTTAAGCCTATCTAGTGACAGCCCATCATAGGCTAGCTGGGTGATCTTGTAACTTGTACCATGTCGGAGTTTGATTTTCCCCATAGGGTTTCATTGATCGTGTACTCTTGAGTGTAGCTCGGGCTGAGAAGGTCGCAGCCATGGGAAAGTTGACAGTTAAGCCTATCTAGTGACAGCCCATCATAGGCTAGCTGGGTGATCTTGCAACTTGTACCATGTCGGAGTTTGATTTTCCCCATAGGGTTTCATTGATCGCTTACTCGTGAGTGTAGCACGGGCTGAGAAGGTCGCTGCCATGGGAAAGTTGACAGTTAAGCCTATCTAGTGACAACCCATCATAGGCTAGCTGGGTGATCTTGCAACTTGTATCATGCCGGAGTTTGATTTTCACCATAGGGTTTCATTGACCGCTTACTCGGCAACTTGTATGAAGCAGGATTTCTACTTTCCCCTTAGCGCTTCATTGATCGTGTACTCTTGAGTATAGCTCGGGCTGAGAATGACGCAGCCATGGGAAAGTTGACAGTTAAGCCTATCTAGTGACAGCCCATCATAGGCTAGCTGGGTGATCTTGCAACTTGTACCATGTCGGAGTTTGATTTTCCCCATAGGGTTTCATTGATCGTGTACTCTTGAGTGTAGCTCGGGCTGAGAAGGTCGCAGCCATTGGAAAGTTGACAGTTAAGCCTATCTAGTGACAGCCCATCATAGGCTAGCTGGGTGATCTTGCAACTTGTACCATGTCGGAGTTTGATTTTCCCCATAGGGTTTCATTGATCGCTTACTCGTGAGTGTAGCACGGGCTGAGAAGGTCGCTGCCATGGGAAAGTTGACAGTTAAGCCTATCTAGTGACAACCCATCATAGGCTAGCTGGGTGATCTTGCAACTTGTATCATGCCGGAGTTTGATTTTCACCATAGGGTTTCATTGACCGCTTACTCGGCAACTTGTATGAAGCAGGATTTCTACTTTCCCCTTAGCGCTTCATTGATCGTGTACTCTTGAGTATAGCTCGGGCTGAGAATGACGCAGCCATGGGAAAGTTGACAGTTAAGCCTATCTAGTGACAGCCCATCATAGGCTAGCTGGGTGATCTTGCAACTTGTACCATGTCGGAGTTTGATTTTCCCCATAGGGTTTCATTGATCGTGTACTCTTGAGTGTAGCTCGGGCTGAGAAGGTCGCAGCCATTGGAAAGTTGACAGTTAAGCCTATCTAGTGACAGCCCATCATAGGCTAGCTGGGTGATCTTGCAACTTGTACCATGTCGGAGTTTGATTTTCCCCATAGGGTTTCATTGATCGCTTACTCGTGAGTGTAGCACGGGCTGAGAAGGTCGCTGCCATGGGAAAGTTGACAGTTAAGCCTATCTAGTGACAACCCATCATAGGCTAGCTGGGTGATCTTGCAACTTGTATCATGCCGGAGTTTGATTTTCACCATAGGGTTTCATTGATCGCTTACTCGGCAACTTGTATGAAGCAGGATTTCTACTTTCCCCTTAGCGCTTCATTAATCGTCTACTCTTGAGTGTAGCTCGGGCTGAGAATGACGCAGCCATGGGAAAGTTGACAGTTAAGCCTATCTAGTGACAGCCCATCATAGGCTAGCTGGGTGATCTTGCAACTTGTACCATGTCGGAGTTTGATTTTCCCCATAGGGTTTCATTGATCGTGTACTCTTGAGTGTAGCTCGGGCTGAGAAGGTCGCAGCCATGGGAAAGTTGACAGTTAAGCCTATCTAGTGACAGCCCATCATAGGCTAGCTGGGTGATCTTGCAACTTGTACCATGTCGGAGTTTGATTTTCCCCATAGGGTTTCATTGATCGCTTACTCGTGAGCGTAGCACGGGCTGAGAAGGTCGCTGCCATGGGAAAGTTGACAGTTAAGCCTATCTAGTGACAACCCATCATAGGCTAGCTGGGTGATCTTGCAACTTGTATCATGCCGGAGTTTGATTTTCACCATAGGGTTTCATTGACCGCTTACTCGGCAACTTGTATGAAGCAGGATTTCTACTTTCCCCTTAGCGATTCATTGATCGTGTACTCTTGAGTATAGCTCGGTCTGAGAATGACGCAGCCATGGGAAAGTTGACAGTTAAGCCTATCTAGTGACAGCCCATCATAGGCTAGCTGGGTGATCTTGCAACTTGTACCATGTCGGAGTTTGATTTTCCCCATAGGGTTTCATTGATCGGGTACTCTTGAGTGTAGCTCGGGCTGAGAAGGTCGCAGCCATGGGAAAGTTGACAGTTAAGCCTATCTAGTGACAGCCCATCATAGGCTAGCTGGGTGATCTTGCAACTTGTACCATGTCGGAATTTGATTTTCCCCATAGGGTTTCATTGATCGCTTACTCGTGAGTGTAGCACGGGCTGAGAATGACGCAGCCATGGGAAAGTTGACAGTTAAGCCTATCTAGTGACAACCCATCATAGGCTAGCTGGGTGATCTTGCAACTTGTACCATGTCGGAGTTTGATTTTCCCCATAGGGTTTCATTGATCGCTTACTCGTGAGTGTAGCACGGGCTGAGAAGGTCGCTGCCATGGGAAAGTTGACAGTTAAGCCTATCTAGTGACAACCCATCATAGGTTAGCTGGGTGATCTTGCAACTTGTATTATGCCGGAGTTTGATTTTCACCATAGGGTTTCATTGACCGCTTACTCGGCAACTTGTATGAAGCAGGATTTCTACTTTCCCCTTAGCGCTTCATTGATCGTGTACTCTTGAGTATAGCTCGGGCTGAGAATGACGCAGCCATGGGAAAGTTGACAGTTAAGCCTATCTAGTGACAGCCCATCATAGGCTAGCTGGGTGATCTTGCAACTTGTACCATGTCGGAGTTTGATTTTCCCCATAGGGTTTCATTGATCGTGTACTCTTGAGTGTAGCTCGGGCTGAGAAGGTCGCAGCCATGGGAAAGTTGACAGTTAAGCCTATCTAGTGACAGCCCATCATAGGCTAGCTGGGTGATCTTGCAACTTGTACCATGTCGGAGTTTGATTTTCCCCATAGGGTTTCATTGATCGCTTACTCGTGAGTGTAGCACGGGCTGAGAAGGTCGCTGCCATGGGAAAGTTGACAGTTAAGCCTATCTAGTGACAACCCATCATAGGCTAGCTGGGTGATCTTGCAACTTGTATCATGCCGGAGTTTGATTTTCACCATAGGGTTTCATTGATCGCTTACTCGGCAACTTGTATGAAGCAGGATTTCTACTTTCCCCTTAGCGCTTCATTGATTGTGTACTCTTGAGTGTAGCTCGGGCTGAGAATGACGCAGCCATGGGAAGGTTGACAGTTAAGCCTATCTAGTGACAACCCATCATAGGCTAGCTGGGTGATCTTGCAACTTGTACCATGTCGGAGTTTGATTTTCCCCATAGGGTTTCATTGATCGTGTACTCTTGAGTGTAGCTCGGGCTGAGAATGACGCAGCCATGGGAAGGTTGACAGTTAAGCCTATCTAGTGACAACCCATAATAGGCTAGCTGGGTGATCTTGCAACTTGTACCATGTCGGAGTTTGATTTTCACCATAGGGTTTCATTGATCGCTTACTCGGCAACTTGTATGAAGCAGGATTTCTACTTTCCCCTTAGCGCTTCATTGATCGTGTACTCTTGAGTGTAGCTCGGGCTGAGAAGGTCGCAGCCATGGGAAAGTTGACAGTTAAGCCTATCTAGTGACAGCCCATCATAGGCTAGCTGGGTGATCTTGCAACTTGTACCATGTCGGAGTTTGATTTTCCCCATAGGGTTTCATTGATCGCTTACTCGTGAGTGTAGCACGGGCTGAGAAGGTCGCTGCCATGGGAAAGTTGACAGTTAAGCCTATCTAGTGACAACCCATCATAGGCTAGCTGGGTGATCTTGCAACTTGTATCATGCCGGAGTTTGATTTTCACCATAGGGTTTCATTGATCGCTTACTCGGCAACTTGTATGAAGCAGGATTTCTACTTTCCCCTTAGCGCTTCATTGATTGTGTACTCTTGAGTGTAGCTCGGGCTGAGAATGACGCAGCCATGGGAAAGTTGACAGTTAAGCCTATCTAGTGACAACCCATCATAGGCTAGCTGGGTGATCTTGCAACTTGTACCATGTCGGAGTTTGATTTTCCCCATAGGGTTTCATTGATCGTGTACTCTTGAGTGTAGCTCGGGCTGAGAAGGTCGCAGCCATGGGAAAGTTGACAGTTAAGCCTATCTAGTGACAGCCCATCATAGGCTAGCTGGGTGATCTTGCAACTTGTACCATGTCGGAGTTTGATTTTCCCCATAGGGTTTCATTGATCGCTTACTCGTGAGTGTAGCACGGGCTGAGAAGGTCGCTGCCATGGGAAAGTTGACAGTTAAGCCTATCTAGTGACAACCCATCATAGGCTAGCTGGGTGATCTTGCAACTTGTATCATGCCGGAGTTTGATTTTCACCATAGGGTTTCATTGATCGCTTACTCGGCAACTTGTATGAAGCAGGATTTCTACTTTCCCCTTAGCGCTTCATTGATTGTGTACTCTTGAGTGTAGCTCGGGCTGAGAATGACGCAGCCATGGGAAGGTTGACAGTTAAGCCTATCTAGTGACAACCCATCATAGGCTAGCTGGGTGATCTTGCAACTTGTACCATGTCGGAGTTTGATTTTCCCCATAGGGTTTCATTGATCGTGTACTCTTGAGTGTAGCTCGGGCTGAGAAGGTCGCAGCCATGGGAAAGTTGACAGTTAAGCCTATCTAGTGACAGCCCATCATAGGCTAGCTGGGTGATCTTGCAACTTGTACCATGTCGGAGTTTGATTTTCCCCATAGGGTTTCATTGATCGCTTACTCGTGAGTGTAGCACGGGCTGAGAACGTCGCTGCCATGGGAAAGTTGACAGTTAAGCCTATCTAGTGACAACCCATCATAGGCTAGCTGGGTGATCTTGCAACTTGTATCATGCCGGAGTTTGATTTTCACCATAGGGTTTCATTGATCGCTTACTCGGCAACTTGTATGAAGCAGGATTTCTACTTTCCCCTTAGCGCTTCATTGATCGTGTACTCTTGAGTATAGCTCGGGCTGAGAAGGTCGCAGCCATGGGAAAGTTGACAGTTAAGCCTATCTAGTGACAGCCCATCATAGGCTAGCTGGGTGATCTTGCAACTTGTACCATGTCGGAGTTTGATTTTCCCCATAGGGTTTCATTGATCGCTTACTCGTGAGTGTAGCACGGGCTGAGAAGGTCGCTGCCATGGGAAAGTTGACAGTTAAGCCTATCTAGTGACAACCCATCATAGGCTAGCTGGGTGATCTTGCAACTTGTATCATGCCGGAGTTTGATTTTCACCATAGGGTTTCATTGATCGCTTACTCGGCAACTTGTATGAAGCAGGATTTCTACTTTCCCCTTAGCGCTTCATTGATTGTGTACTCTTGAGTGTAGCTCGGGCTGAGAATGACGCAGCCATGGGAAAGTTGACAGTTAAGCCTATCTAGTGACAACCCATCATAGGCTAGCTGGGTGATCTTGCAACTTGTACCATGTCGGAGTTTGATTTTCCCCATAGGGTTTCATTGATCGTGTACTCTTGAGTGTAGCTCGGGCTGAGAAGGTCGCAGCCATGGGAAAGTTGACAGTTAAGCCTATCTAGTGACAGCCCATCATAGGCTAGCTGGGTGATCTTGCAACTTGTACCATGTCGGAGTTTGATTTTCCCCATAGGGTTTCATTGATCGCTTACTCGTGAGTGTAGCACGGGCTGAGAAGGTCGCTGCCATGGGAAAGTTGACAGTTAAGCCTATCTAGTGACAACCCATCATAGGTTAGCTGGGTGATCTTGCAACTTGTATCATGCCGGAGTTTGATTTTCACCATAGGGTTTCATTGACCGCTTACTCGGCAACTTGTATGAAGCAGGATTTCTACTTTCCCCTTAGCGCTTCATTGATCGTGTACTCTTGAGTATAGCTCGGGCTGAGAATGACGCAGCCATGGGAAAGTTGACAGTTAAGCCTATCTAGTGACAGCCCATCATAGGCTAGCTGGGTGATCTTGTAACTTGTACCATGTCGGAGTTTGATTTTCCCCATAGGGTTTCATTGATCGTGTACTCTTGAGTGTAGCTCGGGCTGAGAAGGTCGCAGCCATGGGAAAGTTGACAGTTAAGCCTATCTAGTGACAGCCCATCATAGGCTAGCTGGGTGATCTTGCAACTTGTACCATGTCGGAGTTTGATTTTCCCCATAGGGTTTCATTGATCGCTTACTCGTGAGTGTAGCACGGGCTGAGAAGGTCGCTGCCATGGGAAAGTTGACAGTTAAGCCTATCTAGTGACAACCCATAATAGGCTAGCTGGGTGATCTTGCAACTTGTATCATGCCGGAGTTTGATTTTCACCATAGGGTTTCATTGATCGCTTACTCGGCAACTTGTATGAGGCAGGATTTCTACTTTCCCCTTAGCGCTTCATTGATTGTGTACTCTTGAGTGTAGCTCGGGCTGAGAATGACGCAGCCATGGGAAAGTTGACAGTTAAGCCTATCTAGTGACAGCCCATCATAGGCTAGCTGGGTGATCTTGCAACTTGTACCATGTCGGAGTTTGATTTTCCCCATAGGGTTTCATTGATCGTGTACTCTTGAGTGTAGCTCGGGCTGAGAAGGTCGCAGCCATTGGAAAGTTGACAGTTAAGCCTATCTAGTGACAGCCCATCATAGGCTAGCTGGGTGATCTTGCAACTTGTACCATGTCGGAGTTTGATTTTCCCCATAGGGTTTCATTGATCGCTTACTCGTGAGTGTAGCACGGGCTGAGAACGTCGCTGCCATGGGAAAGTTGACAGTTAAGCCTATCTAGTGACAACCCATCATAGGCTAGCTGGGTGATCTTGCAACTTGTATCATGCCGGAGTTTGATTTTCACCATAGGGTTTCATTGACCGCTTACTCGGCAACTTGTATGAAGCAGGATTTCTACTTTCCCCTTAGCGCTTCATTGATCGTGTACTCTTGAGTATAGCTCGGGCTGAGAATGACGCAGCCATGGGAAAGTTGACAGTTAAGCCTATCTAGTGACAGCCCATCATAGGCTAGCTGGGTGATCTTGCAACTTGTACCATGTCGGAGTTTGATTTTCCCCATAGGGTTTCATTGATCGCTTACTCGTGAGTGTAGCACGGGCTGAGAAGGTCGCTGCCATGGGAAAGTTGACAGGTAAGCCTATCTAGTGACAACCCATCATAGGCTAGCTGGGTGATCTTGCAACTTGTATCATGCCGGAGTTTGATTTTCACCATAGGGTTTCATTGATCGCTTACTCGGCAACTTGTATGAAGCAGGATTTCTACTTTCCCCTTAGCGCTTCATTGATTGTGTACTCTTGAGTGTAGCTCGGGCTGAGAATGACGCAGCCATGGGAAAGTTGACAGTTAAGCCTATCTAGTGACAGCCCATCATAGGCTAGCTGGGTGATCTTGCAACTTGTACCATGTCGGAGTTTGATTTTCCCCATAGGGTTTCATTGATCGTGTACTCTTGAGTGTAGCTCGGGCTGAGAAGGTCGCAGCCATGGGAAAGTTGACAGTTAAGCCTATCTAGTGACAGCCCATCATAGGCTAGCTGGGTGATCTTGCAACTTGTACCATGTCGGAGTTTGATTTTCCCCATAGGGTTTCATTGATCGCTTACTCGTGAGTGTAGCACGGGCTGAGAAGGTCGCTGCCATGGGAAAGTTGACAGTTAAGCCTATCTAGTGACAACCCATCATAGGCTAGCTGGGTGATCTTGCAACTTGTATCATGCCGGAGTTTGATTTTCACCATAGGGTTTCATTGACCGCTTACTCGGCAACTTGTATGAAGCAGGATTTCTACTTTCCCCTTAGCGCTTCATTGATTGTGTACTCTTGAGTGTAGCTCGGGCTGAGAATGACGCAGCCATGGGAAAGTTGACAGTTAAGCCTATCTAGTGACAACCCATCATAGGCTAGCTGGGTGATCTTGCAACTTGTACCATGTCGGAGTTTGATTTTCCCCATAGGGTTTCATTGATCGTGTACTCTTGAGTGTAGCTCGGGCTGAGAAGGTCGCAGCCATGGGAAAGTTGACAGTTAAGCCTATCTAGTGACAGCCCATCATAGGCTAGCTGGGTGATCTTGCAACTTGTACCATGTCGGAGTTTGATTTTCCCCATAGGGTTTCATTGATCGCTTACTCGTGAGTGTAGCACGGGCTGAGAAGGTCGCTGCCATGGGAAAGTTGACAGTTAAGCCTATCTAGTGACAACCCATCATAGGTTAGCTGGGTGATCTTGCAACTTGTATCATGCCGGAGTTTGATTTTCACCATAGGGTTTCATTGACCGCTTACTCGGCAACTTGTATGAAGCAGGATTTCTACTTTCCCCTTAGCGCTTCATTGATCGTGTACTCTTGAGTATAGCTCGGGCTGAGAATGACGCAGCCATGGGAAAGTTGACAGTTAAGCCTATCTAGTGACAGCCCATCATAGGCTAGCTGGGTGATCTTGCAACTTGTACCATGTCGGAGTTTGATTTTCCCCATAGGGTTTCATTGATCGTGTACTCTTGAGTGTAGCTCGGGCTGAGAAGGTCGCAGCCATGGGAAAGTTGACAGTTAAGCCTATCTAGTGACAGCCCATCATAGGCTAGCTGGGTGATCTTGCAACTTGTACCATGTCGGAGTTTGATTTTCCCCATAGGGTTTCATTGATCGCTTACTCGTGAGTGTAGCACGGGCTGAGAAGGTCGCTGCCATGGGAAAGTTGACAGTTAAGCCTATCTAGTGACAACCCATCATAGGCTAGCTGGGTGATCTTGCAACTTGTATCATGCCGGAGTTTGATTTTCACCATAGGGTTTCATTGACCGCTTACTCGGCAACTTGTATGAAGCAGGATTTCTACTTTCCCCTTAGCGCTTCATTGATTGTGTACTCTTGAGTGTAGCTCGGGCTGAGAATGACGCAGCCATGGGAAAGTTGACAGTTAAGCCTATCTAGTGACAACCCATCATAGGCTAGCTGGGTGATCTTGCAACTTGTACCATGTCGGAGTTTGATTTTCCCCATAGGGTTTCATTGATCGTGTACTCTTGAGTGTAGCTCGGGCTGAGAAGGTCGCAGCCATGGGAAAGTTGACAGTTAAGCCTATCTAGTGACAGCCCATCATAGGCTAGCTGGGTGATCTTGCAACTTGTACCATGTCGGAGTTTGATTTTCCCCATAGGGTTTCATTGATCGCTTACTCGTGAGTGTAGCACGGGCTGAGAAGGTCGCTGCCATGGGAAAGTTGACAGTTAAGCCTATCTAGTGACAACCCATCATAGGCTAGCTGGGTGATCTTGCAACTTGTATCATGCCGGAGTTTGATTTTCACCATAGGGTTTCATTGACCGCTTACTCGGCAACTTGTGTGAAGCAGGATTTCTACTTTCCCCTTAGCGCTTCATTGATCGTGTACTCTTGAGTATAGCTCGGGCTGAGAATGACGCAGCCATGGGAAAGTTGACAGTTAAGCCTATCTAGTGACAGCCCATCATAGGCTAGCTGGGTGATCTTGCAACTTGTACCATGTCGGAGTTTGATTTTCCCCATAGGGTTTCATTGATCGTGTACTCTTGAGTGTAGCTCGGGCTGAGAAGGTCGCAGCCATGGGAAAGTTGACAGTTAAGCCTATCTAGTGACAGCCCATCATAGGCTAGCTGGGTGATCTTGCAGCTTGTACCATGTCGGAGTTTGATTTTCCCCATAGGGTTTCATTGATCGCTTACTCGTGAGTGTAGCACGGGCTGAGAAGGTCGCTGCCATGGGAAAGTTGACAGTTAAGCCTATCTAGTGACAACCCATAATAGGCTAGCTGGGTGATCTTGCAACTTGTATCATGCCGGAGTTTGATTTTCACCATAGGGTTTCATTGATCGCTTACTCGGCAACTTGTATGAAGCAGGATTTTTACTTTCCCCTTAGCGCTTCATTGATCGTGTACTCTTGAGTGTAGCTCGGGCTGAGAAGGTCGCAGCCATGGGAAAGTTGACAGTTAAGCCTATCTAGTGACAGCCCATCATAGGCTAGCTGGGTGATCTTGCAACTTGTACCATGTCGGAGTTTGATTTTCCCCATAGGGTTTCATTGATCGCTTACTCGTGAGTGTAGCACGGGCTGAGAAGGTCGCTGCCATGGGAAAGTTGACAGTTAAGCCTATCTAGTGACAACCCATCATAGGCTAGCTGGGTGATCTTGCAACTTGTATCATGCCGGAGTTTGATTTTCACCATAGGGTTTCATTGATCGCTTACTCGGCAACTTGTATGAAGCAGGATTTCTACTTTCCCCTTAGCGCTTCATTGATTGTGTACTCTTGAGTGTAGCTCGGGCTGAGAATGACGCAGCCATGGGAAAGTTGACAGTTAAGCCTATCTAGTGACAACCCATCATAGGCTAGCTGGGTGATCTTGCAACTTGTACCATGTCGGAGTTTGATTTTCCCCATAGGGTTTCATTGATCGTGTACTCTTGAGTGTAGCTCGGGCTGAGAAGGTCGCAGCCATGGGAAAGTTGACAGTTAAGCCTATCTAGTGACAGCCCATCATAGGCTAGCTGGGTGATCTTGCAACTTGTACCATGTCGGAGTTTGATTTTCCCCATAGGGTTTCATTGATCGCTTACTCGTGAGTGTAGCACGGGCTGAGAAGGTCGCTGCCATGGGAAAGTTGACAGTTAAGCCTATCTAGTGACAACCCATCATAGGCTAGCTGGGTGATCTTGCAACTTGTATCATGCCGGAGTTTGATTTTCACCATAGGGTTTCATTGACCGCTTACTCGGCAACTTGTATGAAGCAGGATTTCTACTTTCCCCTTAGCGCTTCATTGATTGTGTACTCTTGAGTGTAGCTCGGGCTGAGAATGACGCAGCCATGGGAAAGTTGACAGTTAAGCCTATCTAGTGACAACCCATCATAGGCTAGCTGGGAGATCTTGCAACTTGTACCATGTCGGAGTTTGATTTTCCCCATAGGGTTTCATTGATCGTGTACTCTTGAGTGTAGCTCTGGCTAAGAAGGTCGCAGCCATGGGAAAGTTGACAGTTAAGCCTATCTAGTGACAGCCCATCATAGGCTAGCTGGGTGATCTTGCAACTTGTACCATGTCGGAGTTTGATTTTCCCCATAGGGTTTCATTGATCGCTTACTCGTGAGTGTAGCACGGGCTGAGAAGGTCGCTGCCATGGGAAAGTTGACAGTTAAGCCTATCTAGTGACAACCCATCATAGGTTAGCTGGGTGATCTTGCAACTTGTATCATGCCGGAGTTTGATTTTCACCATAGGGTTTCATTGACCGCTTACTCGGCAACTTGTATGAAGCAGGATTTCTACTTTCCCCTTAGCGCTTCATTGATCGTGTACTCTTGAGTATAGCTCGGGCTGAGAATGACGCAGCCATGGGAAAGTTGACAGTTAAGCCTATCTAGTGACAGCCCATCATAGGCTAGCTGGGTGATCTTGCAACTTGTATCATGCCGGAGTTTGATTTTCACCATAGGGTTTCATTGATCGCTTACTCGGCAACTTGTATGAAGCAGGATTTCTACTTTCCCCTTAGCGCTTCATTGATCGTGTACTCTTGAGTGTAGCTCGGGCTGAGAATGACGCAGCCATGGGAAAGTTGACAGTTAAGCCTATCTAGTGACAGCCCATCATAGGCTAGCTGGGTGATCTTGCAACTTGTACCATGTCGGAGTTTGATTTTCCCCATAGGGTTTCATTGATCGCTTACTCGTGAGTGTAGCACGGGCTGAGAAGGTCGCTGCCATGGAAAAGTTGACAGTTAAGCCTATCTAGTGACAACCCATCATAGGCTAGCTGGGTGATCTTGCAACTTGTATCATGCCGGAGTTTGATTTTCACCATAGGGTTTCATTGATCGCTTACTCGGCAACTTGTATGAAGCAGGATTTCTACTTTCCCCTTAGCGCTTCATTGATTGTGTACTCTTGAGTGTAGCTCGGGCTGAGAATGACGCAGCCATGGGAAAGTTGACAGTTAAGCCTATCTAGTGACAACCCATCATAGGCTAGCTGGGTGATCTTGCAACTTGTACCATGTCGGAGTTTGATTTTCCCCATAGGGTTTCATTGATCGTGTACTCTTGAGTGTAGCTCGGGCTGAGAAGGTCGCAGCCATGGGAAAGTTGACAGTTAAGCCTATCTAGTGACAGCCCATCATAGGCTAGCTGGGTGATCTTGCAACTTGTACCATGTCGGAGTTTGATTTTCCCCATAGGGTTTCATTGATCGCTTACTCGTGAGTGTAGCACGGGCTGAGAAGGTCGCTGCCTTTGGAAAGTTGACAGTTAAGCCTATCTAGTGACAACCCATCATAGGCTAGCTGGGTGATCTTGCAACTTGTATCATGCCGGAGTTTGATTTTCACCATAGGGTTTCATTGACCGCTTACTCGGCAACTTGTGTGAAGCAGGATTTCTACTTTCCCCTTAGCGCTTCATTGATCGTGTACTCTTGAGTATAGCTCGGGCTGAGAATGACGCAGCCATGGGAAAGTTGACAGTTAAGCCTATCTAGTGACAGCCCATCATAGGCTAGCTGGGTGATCTTGCAACTTGTACCATGTCGGAGTTTGATTTTCCCCATAGGGTTTCATTGATCGCTTACTCGTGAGTGTAGCACGGGCTGAGAAGGTCGCTGCCATGGGAAAGTTGACAGTTAAGCCTATCTAGTGACAACCCATCATAGGCTAGCTGGGTGATCTTGCAACTTGTATCATGCCGGAGTTTGATTTTCACCATAGGGTTTCATTGACCGCTTACTCGGCAACTTGTATGAAGCAGGATTTCTACTTTCCCCTTAGCGCTTCATTGATTGTGTACTCTTGAGTGTAGCTCGGGCTGAGAATGACGCAGCCATGGGAAAGTTGACAGTTAAGCCTATCTAGTGACAACCCATCATAGGCTAGCTGGGTGATCTTGCAACTTGTACCATGTCGGAGTTTGATTTTCCCCATAGGGTTTCATTGATCGTGTACTCTTGAGTGTAGCTCGGGCTGAGAAGGTCGCAGCCATGGGAAAGTTGACAGTTAAGCCTATCTAGTGACAGCCCATCATAGGCTAGCTGGGTGATCTTGCAACTTGTACCATGTCGGAGTTTGATTTTCCCCATAGGGTTTCATTGATCGCTTACTCGTGAGTGTAGCACGGGCTGAGAAGGTCGCTGCCATGGGAAAGTTGACAGTTAAGCCTATCTAGTGACAACCCATCATAGGTTAGCTGGGTGATCTTGCAACTTGTATCATGCCGGAGTTTGATTTTCACCATAGGGTTTCATTGACCGCTTACTCGGCAACTTGTATGAAGCAGGATTTCTACTTTCCCCTTAGCGCTTCATTGATCGTGTACTCTTGAGTATAGCTCGGGCTGAGAATGACGCAGCCATGGGAAAGTTGACAGTTAAGCCTATCTAGTGACAGCCCATCATAGGCTAGCTGGGTGATCTTGCAACTTGTACCATGTCGGAGTTTGATTTTCCCCATAGGGTTTCATTGATCGTGTACTCTTGAGTGTAGCTCGGGCTGAGAAGGTCGCAGCCATGGGAAAGTTGACAGTTAAGCCTATCTAGTGACAGCCCATCATAGGCTAGCTGGGTGATCTTGCAACTTGTACCATGTCGGAGTTTGATTTTCCCCATAGGGTTTCATTGATCGCTTACTCGTGAGTGTAGCACGGGCTGAGAAGGTCGCTGCCATGGGAAAGTTGACAGTTAAGCCTATCTAGTGACAACCCATCATAGGCTAGCTGGGTGATCTTGCAACTTGTGTCATGCCGGAGTTTGATTTTCACCATAGGGTTTCATTGATCGCTTACTCGGCAACTTGTATGAAGCAGGATTTCTACTTTCCCCTTAGCGCTTCATTGATTGTGTACTCTTGAGTGTAGCTCGGGCTGAGAATGACGCAGCCATGGGAAGGTTGACAGTTAAGCCTATCTAGTGACAACCCATCATAGGCTAGCTGGGTGATCTTGCAACTTGTACCATGTCGGAGTTTGATTTTCCCCATAGGGTTTCATTGATCGTGTACTCTTGAGTGTAGCTCGGGCTGAGAAGGTCGCAGCCATGGGAAAGTTGACAGTTAAGCCTATCTAGTGACAGCCCATCATAGGCTAGCTGGGTGATCTTGCAACTTGTACCATGTCGGAGTTTGATTTTCCCCATAGGGTTTCATTGATCGCTTACTCGTGAGTGTAGCACGGGCTGAGAACGTCGCTGCCATGGGAAAGTTGACAGTTAAGCCTATCTAGTGACAACCCATCATAGGCTAGCTGGGTGATCTTGCAACTTGTATCATGCCGGAGTTTGATTTTCACCATAGGGTTTCATTGACCGCTTACTCGGCAACTTGTATGAAGCAGGATTTCTACTTTCCCCTTAGCGCTTCATTGATCGTGTACTCTTGAGTATAGCTCGGGCTGAGAATGACGCAGCCATGGGAAAGTTGACAGTTAAGCCTATCTAGTGACAGCCCATCATAGGCTAGCTGGGTGATCTTGCAACTTGTACCATGTCGGAGTTTGATTTTCCCCATAGGGTTTCATTGATCGCTTACTCGTGAGTGTAGCACGGGCTGAGAAGGTCGCTGCCATGGGAAAGTTGACAGGTAAGCCTATCTAGTGACAACCCATCATAGGCTAGCTGGGTGATCTTGCAACTTGTATCATGCCGGAGTTTGATTTTCACCATAGGGTTTCATTGATCGCTTACTCGGCAACTTGTATGAAGCAGGATTTCTACTTTCCCCTTAGCGCTTCATTGATTGTGTACTCTTGAGTGTAGCTCGGGCTGAGAATGACGCAGCCATGGGAAAGTTGACAGTTAAGCCTATCTAGTGACAGCCCATCATAGGCTAGCTGGGTGATCTTGCAACTTGTACCATGTCGGAGTTTGATTTTCCCCATAGGGTTTCATTGATCGTGTACTCTTGAGTGTAGCTCGGGCTGAGAAGGTCGCAGCCATGGGAAAGTTGACAGTTAAGCCTATCTAGTGACAGCCCATCATAGGCTAGCTGGGTGATCTTGCAACTTGTACCATGTCGGAGTTTGATTTTCCCCATAGGGTTTCATTGATCGCTTACTCGTGAGTGTAGCACGGGCTGAGAAGGTCGCTGCCATGGGAAAGTTGACAGTTAAGCCTATCTAGTGACAACCCATCATAGGCTAGCTGGGTGATCTTGCAACTTGTATCATGCCGGAGTTTGATTTTCACCATAGGGTTTCATTGACCGCTTACTCGGCAACTTGTATGAAGCAGGATTTCTACTTTCCCCTTAGCGCTTCATTGATTGTGTACTCTTGAGTGTAGCTCGGGCTGAGAATGACGCAGCCATGGGAAAGTTGACAGTTAAGCCTATCTAGTGACAACCCATCATAGGCTAGCTGGGTGATCTTGCAACTTGTACCATGTCGGAGTTTGATTTTCCCCATAGGGTTTCATTGATCGTGTACTCTTGAGTGTAGCTCGGGCTGAGAAGGTCGCAGCCATGGGAAAGTTGACAGTTAAGCCTATCTAGTGACAGCCCATCATAGGCTAGCTGGGTGATCTTGCAACTTGTACCATGTCGGAGTTTGATTTTCCCCATAGGGTTTCATTGATCGCTTACTCGTGAGTGTAGCACGGGCTGAGAAGGTCGCTGCCATGGGAAAGTTGACAGTTAAGCCTATCTAGTGACAACCCATCATAGGCTAGCTGGGTGATCTTGCAACTTGTATCATGCCGGAGTTTGATTTTCACCATAGGGTTTCATTGACCGCTTACTCGGCAACTTGTGTGAAGCAGGATTTCTACTTTCCCCTTAGCGCTTCATTGATCGTGTACTCTTGAGTATAGCTCGGGCTGAGAATGACGCAGCCATGGGAAAGTTGACAGTTAAGCCTATCTAGTGACAGCCCATCATAGGCTAGCTGGGTGATCTTGCAACTTGTACCATGTCGGAGTTTGATTTTCCCCATAGGGTTTCATTGATCGTGTACTCTTGAGTGTAGCTCGGGCTGAGAAGGTCGCAGCCATGGGAAAGTTGACAGTTAAGCCTATCTAGTGACAGCCCATCATAGGCTAGCTGGGTGATCTTGCAGCTTGTACCATGTCGGAGTTTGATTTTCCCCATAGGGTTTCATTGATCGCTTACTCGTGAGTGTAGCACGGGCTGAGAAGGTCGCTGCCATGGGAAAGTTGACAGTTAAGCCTATCTAGTGACAACCCATAATAGGCTAGCTGGGTGATCTTGCAACTTGTATCATGCCGGAGTTTGATTTTCACCATAGGGTTTCATTGATCGCTTACTCGGCAACTTGTATGAAGCAGGATTTTTACTTTCCCCTTAGCGCTTCATTGATCGTGTACTCTTGAGTGTAGCTCGGGCTGAGAAGGTCGCAGCCATGGGAAAGTTGACAGTTAAGCCTATCTAGTGACAGCCCATCATAGGCTAGCTGGGTGATCTTGCAACTTGTACCATGTCGGAGTTTGATTTTCCCCATAGGGTTTCATTGATCGCTTACTCGTGAGTGTAGCACGGGCTGAGAAGGTCGCTGCCATGGGAAAGTTGACAGTTAAGCCTATCTAGTGACAACCCATCATAGGCTAGCTGGGTGATCTTGCAACTTGTATCATGCCGGAGTTTGATTTTCACCATAGGGTTTCATTGATCGCTTACTCGGCAACTTGTATGAAGCAGGATTTCTACTTTCCCCTTAGCGCTTCATTGATTGTGTACTCTTGAGTGTAGCTCGGGCTGAGAATGACGCAGCCATGGGAAAGTTGACAGTTAAGCCTATCTAGTGACAACCCATCATAGGCTAGCTGGGTGATCTTGCAACTTGTACCATGTCGGAGTTTGATTTTCCCCATAGGGTTTCATTGATCGTGTACTCTTGAGTGTAGCTCGGGCTGAGAAGGTCGCAGCCATGGGAAAGTTGACAGTTAAGCCTATCTAGTGACAGCCCATCATAGGCTAGCTGGGTGATCTTGCAACTTGTACCATGTCGGAGTTTGATTTTCCCCATAGGGTTTCATTGATCGCTTACTCGTGAGTGTAGCACGGGCTGAGAAGGTCGCTGCCATGGGAAAGTTGACAGTTAAGCCTATCTAGTGACAACCCATCATAGGCTAGCTGGGTGATCTTGCAACTTGTATCATGCCGGAGTTTGATTTTCACCATAGGGTTTCATTGACCGCTTACTCGGCAACTTGTATGAAGCAGGATTTCTACTTTCCCCTTAGCGCTTCATTGATTGTGTACTCTTGAGTGTAGCTCGGGCTGAGAATGACGCAGCCATGGGAAAGTTGACAGTTAAGCCTATCTAGTGACAACCCATCATAGGCTAGCTGGGAGATCTTGCAACTTGTACCATGTCGGAGTTTGATTTTCCCCATAGGGTTTCATTGATCGTGTACTCTTGAGTGTAGCTCTGGCTAAGAAGGTCGCAGCCATGGGAAAGTTGACAGTTAAGCCTATCTAGTGACAGCCCATCATAGGCTAGCTGGGTGATCTTGCAACTTGTACCATGTCGGAGTTTGATTTTCCCCATAGGGTTTCATTGATCGCTTACTCGTGAGTGTAGCACGGGCTGAGAAGGTCGCTGCCATGGGAAAGTTGACAGTTAAGCCTATCTAGTGACAACCCATCATAGGTTAGCTGGGTGATCTTGCAACTTGTATCATGCCGGAGTTTGATTTTCACCATAGGGTTTCATTGACCGCTTACTCGGCAACTTGTATGAAGCAGGATTTCTACTTTCCCCTTAGCGCTTCATTGATCGTGTACTCTTGAGTATAGCTCGGGCTGAGAATGACGAAGCCATGGGAAAGTTGACAGTTAAGCCTATCTAGTGACAGCCCATCATAGGCTAGCTGGGTGATCTTGTAACTTGTACCATGTCGGAGTTTGATTTTCCCCATAG
The DNA here is from genome assembly GCF_031893055.1 of Leptodactylus fuscus. Lineage (NCBI taxonomy): Eukaryota > Metazoa > Chordata > Amphibia > Anura > Leptodactylidae > Leptodactylus > Leptodactylus fuscus. Next base: position 18,746 of record NW_027440402.1, read on the forward strand.
GGTTTCATTGATCGTGTACTCTTGAGTGTAGCTCGGGCTGAGAAGGTCGCAGCCATGGGAAAGTTGACAGTTAAGCCTATCTAGTGACAGCCCATCATAGGCTAGCTGGGTGATCTTGCAACTTGTACCATGTCGGAGTTTGATTTTCCCCATAGGGTTTCATTGATCGCTTACTCGTGAGTGTAGCACGGGCTGAGAAGGTCGCTGCCATGGGAAAGTTGACAGTTAAGCCTATCTAGTGACAACCCATCATAGGCTAGCTGGGTGATCTTGCAACTTGTATCATGCCGGAGTTTGATTTTCACCATAGGGTTTCATTGACCGCTTACTCGGCAACTTGTATGAAGCAGGATTTCTACTTTCCCCTTAGCGCTTCATTGATCGTGTACTCTTGAGTATAGCTCGGGCTGAGAATGACGCAGCCATGGGAAAGTTGACAGTTAAGCCTATCTAGTGACAGCCCATCATAGGCTAGCTGGGTGATCTTGCAACTTGTACCATGTCGGAGTTTGATTTTCCCCATAGGGTTTCATTGATCGTGTACTCTTGAGTGTAGCTCGGGCTGAGAAGGTCGCAGCCATTGGAAAGTTGACAGTTAAGCCTATCTAGTGACAGCCCATCATAGGCTAGCTGGGTGATCTTGCAACTTGTACCATGTCGGAGTTTGATTTTCCCCATAGGGTTTCATTGATCGCTTACTCGTGAGTGTAGCACGGGCTGAGAAGGTCGCTGCCATGGGAAAGTTGACAGTTAAGCCTATCTAGTGACAACCCATCATAGGCTAGCTGGGTGATCTTGCAACTTGTATCATGCCGGAGTTTGATTTTCACCATAGGGTTTCATTGACCGCTTACTCGGCAACTTGTATGAAGCAGGATTTCTACTTTCCCCTTAGCGCTTCATTGATCGTGTACTCTTGAGTATAGCTCGGGCTGAGAATGACGCAGCCATGGGAAAGTTGACAGTTAAGCCTATCTAGTGACAGCCCATCATAGGCTAGCTGGGTGATCTTGCAACTTGTACCATGTCGGAGTTTGATTTTCCCCATAGGGTTTCATTGATCGTGTACTCTTGAGTGTAGCTCGGGCTGAGAAGGTCGCAGCCATTGGAAAGTTGACAGTTAAGCCTATCTAGTGACAGCCCATCATAGGCTAGCTGGGTGATCTTGCAACTTGTACCATGTCGGAGTTTGATTTTCCCCATAGGGTTTCATTGATCGCTTACTCGTGAGTGTAGCACGGGCTGAGAAGGTCGCTGCCATGGGAAAGTTGACAGTTAAGCCTATCTAGTGACAACCCATCATAGGCTAGCTGGGTGATCTTGCAACTTGTATCATGCCGGAGTTTGATTTTCACCATAGGGTTTCATTGATCGCTTACTCGGCAACTTGTATGAAGCAGGATTTCTACTTTCCCCTTAGCGCTTCATTAATCGTCTACTCTTGAGTGTAGCTCGGGCTGAGAATGACGCAGCCATGGGAAAGTTGACAGTTAAGCCTATCTAGTGACAGCCCATCATAGGCTAGCTGGGTGATCTTGCAACTTGTACCATGTCGGAGTTTGATTTTCCCCATAGGGTTTCATTGATCGTGTACTCTTGAGTGTAGCTCGGGCTGAGAAGGTCGCAGCCATGGGAAAGTTGACAGTTAAGCCTATCTAGTGACAGCCCATCATAGGCTAGCTGGGTGATCTTGCAACTTGTACCATGTCGGAGTTTGATTTTCCCCATAGGGTTTCATTGATCGCTTACTCGTGAGCGTAGCACGGGCTGAGAAGGTCGCTGCCATGGGAAAGTTGACAGTTAAGCCTATCTAGTGACAACCCATCATAGGCTAGCTGGGTGATCTTGCAACTTGTATCATGCCGGAGTTTGATTTTCACCATAGGGTTTCATTGACCGCTTACTCGGCAACTTGTATGAAGCAGGATTTCTACTTTCCCCTTAGCGATTCATTGATCGTGTACTCTTGAGTATAGCTCGGTCTGAGAATGACGCAGCCATGGGAAAGTTGACAGTTAAGCCTATCTAGTGACAGCCCATCATAGGCTAGCTGGGTGATCTTGCAACTTGTACCATGTCGGAGTTTGATTTTCCCCATAGGGTTTCATTGATCGGGTACTCTTGAGTGTAGCTCGGGCTGAGAAGGTCGCAGCCATGGGAAAGTTGACAGTTAAGCCTATCTAGTGACAGCCCATCATAGGCTAGCTGGGTGATCTTGCAACTTGTACCATGTCGGAATTTGATTTTCCCCATAGGGTTTCATTGATCGCTTACTCGTGAGTGTAGCACGGGCTGAGAATGACGCAGCCATGGGAAAGTTGACAGTTAAGCCTATCTAGTGACAACCCATCATAGGCTAGCTGGGTGATCTTGCAACTTGTACCATGTCGGAGTTTGATTTTCCCCATAGGGTTTCATTGATCGCTTACTCGTGAGTGTAGCACGGGCTGAGAAGGTCGCTGCCATGGGAAAGTTGACAGTTAAGCCTATCTAGTGACAACCCATCATAGGTTAGCTGGGTGATCTTGCAACTTGTATTATGCCGGAGTTTGATTTTCACCATAGGGTTTCATTGACCGCTTACTCGGCAACTTGTATGAAGCAGGATTTCTACTTTCCCCTTAGCGCTTCATTGATCGTGTACTCTTGAGTATAGCTCGGGCTGAGAATGACGCAGCCATGGGAAAGTTGACAGTTAAGCCTATCTAGTGACAGCCCATCATAGGCTAGCTGGGTGATCTTGCAACTTGTACCATGTCGGAGTTTGATTTTCCCCATAGGGTTTCATTGATCGTGTACTCTTGAGTGTAGCTCGGGCTGAGAAGGTCGCAGCCATGGGAAAGTTGACAGTTAAGCCTATCTAGTGACAGCCCATCATAGGCTAGCTGGGTGATCTTGCAACTTGTACCATGTCGGAGTTTGATTTTCCCCATAGGGTTTCATTGATCGCTTACTCGTGAGTGTAGCACGGGCTGAGAAGGTCGCTGCCATGGGAAAGTTGACAGTTAAGCCTATCTAGTGACAACCCATCATAGGCTAGCTGGGTGATCTTGCAACTTGTATCATGCCGGAGTTTGATTTTCACCATAGGGTTTCATTGATCGCTTACTCGGCAACTTGTATGAAGCAGGATTTCTACTTTCCCCTTAGCGCTTCATTGATTGTGTACTCTTGAGTGTAGCTCGGGCTGAGAATGACGCAGCCATGGGAAGGTTGACAGTTAAGCCTATCTAGTGACAACCCATCATAGGCTAGCTGGGTGATCTTGCAACTTGTACCATGTCGGAGTTTGATTTTCCCCATAGGGTTTCATTGATCGTGTACTCTTGAGTGTAGCTCGGGCTGAGAATGACGCAGCCATGGGAAGGTTGACAGTTAAGCCTATCTAGTGACAACCCATAATAGGCTAGCTGGGTGATCTTGCAACTTGTACCATGTCGGAGTTTGATTTTCACCATAGGGTTTCATTGATCGCTTACTCGGCAACTTGTATGAAGCAGGATTTCTACTTTCCCCTTAGCGCTTCATTGATCGTGTACTCTTGAGTGTAGCTCGGGCTGAGAAGGTCGCAGCCATGGGAAAGTTGACAGTTAAGCCTATCTAGTGACAGCCCATCATAGGCTAGCTGGGTGATCTTGCAACTTGTACCATGTCGGAGTTTGATTTTCCCCATAGGGTTTCATTGATCGCTTACTCGTGAGTGTAGCACGGGCTGAGAAGGTCGCTGCCATGGGAAAGTTGACAGTTAAGCCTATCTAGTGACAACCCATCATAGGCTAGCTGGGTGATCTTGCAACTTGTATCATGCCGGAGTTTGATTTTCACCATAGGGTTTCATTGATCGCTTACTCGGCAACTTGTATGAAGCAGGATTTCTACTTTCCCCTTAGCGCTTCATTGATTGTGTACTCTTGAGTGTAGCTCGGGCTGAGAATGACGCAGCCATGGGAAAGTTGACAGTTAAGCCTATCTAGTGACAACCCATCATAGGCTAGCTGGGTGATCTTGCAACTTGTACCATGTCGGAGTTTGATTTTCCCCATAGGGTTTCATTGATCGTGTACTCTTGAGTGTAGCTCGGGCTGAGAAGGTCGCAGCCATGGGAAAGTTGACAGTTAAGCCTATCTAGTGACAGCCCATCATAGGCTAGCTGGGTGATCTTGCAACTTGTACCATGTCGGAGTTTGATTTTCCCCATAGGGTTTCATTGATCGCTTACTCGTGAGTGTAGCACGGGCTGAGAAGGTCGCTGCCATGGGAAAGTTGACAGTTAAGCCTATCTAGTGACAACCCATCATAGGCTAGCTGGGTGATCTTGCAACTTGTATCATGCCGGAGTTTGATTTTCACCATAGGGTTTCATTGATCGCTTACTCGGCAACTTGTATGAAGCAGGATTTCTACTTTCCCCTTAGCGCTTCATTGATTGTGTACTCTTGAGTGTAGCTCGGGCTGAGAATGACGCAGCCATGGGAAGGTTGACAGTTAAGCCTATCTAGTGACAACCCATCATAGGCTAGCTGGGTGATCTTGCAACTTGTACCATGTCGGAGTTTGATTTTCCCCATAGGGTTTCATTGATCGTGTACTCTTGAGTGTAGCTCGGGCTGAGAAGGTCGCAGCCATGGGAAAGTTGACAGTTAAGCCTATCTAGTGACAGCCCATCATAGGCTAGCTGGGTGATCTTGCAACTTGTACCATGTCGGAGTTTGATTTTCCCCATAGGGTTTCATTGATCGCTTACTCGTGAGTGTAGCACGGGCTGAGAACGTCGCTGCCATGGGAAAGTTGACAGTTAAGCCTATCTAGTGACAACCCATCATAGGCTAGCTGGGTGATCTTGCAACTTGTATCATGCCGGAGTTTGATTTTCACCATAGGGTTTCATTGATCGCTTACTCGGCAACTTGTATGAAGCAGGATTTCTACTTTCCCCTTAGCGCTTCATTGATCGTGTACTCTTGAGTATAGCTCGGGCTGAGAAGGTCGCAGCCATGGGAAAGTTGACAGTTAAGCCTATCTAGTGACAGCCCATCATAGGCTAGCTGGGTGATCTTGCAACTTGTACCATGTCGGAGTTTGATTTTCCCCATAGGGTTTCATTGATCGCTTACTCGTGAGTGTAGCACGGGCTGAGAAGGTCGCTGCCATGGGAAAGTTGACAGTTAAGCCTATCTAGTGACAACCCATCATAGGCTAGCTGGGTGATCTTGCAACTTGTATCATGCCGGAGTTTGATTTTCACCATAGGGTTTCATTGATCGCTTACTCGGCAACTTGTATGAAGCAGGATTTCTACTTTCCCCTTAGCGCTTCATTGATTGTGTACTCTTGAGTGTAGCTCGGGCTGAGAATGACGCAGCCATGGGAAAGTTGACAGTTAAGCCTATCTAGTGACAACCCATCATAGGCTAGCTGGGTGATCTTGCAACTTGTACCATGTCGGAGTTTGATTTTCCCCATAGGGTTTCATTGATCGTGTACTCTTGAGTGTAGCTCGGGCTGAGAAGGTCGCAGCCATGGGAAAGTTGACAGTTAAGCCTATCTAGTGACAGCCCATCATAGGCTAGCTGGGTGATCTTGCAACTTGTACCATGTCGGAGTTTGATTTTCCCCATAGGGTTTCATTGATCGCTTACTCGTGAGTGTAGCACGGGCTGAGAAGGTCGCTGCCATGGGAAAGTTGACAGTTAAGCCTATCTAGTGACAACCCATCATAGGTTAGCTGGGTGATCTTGCAACTTGTATCATGCCGGAGTTTGATTTTCACCATAGGGTTTCATTGACCGCTTACTCGGCAACTTGTATGAAGCAGGATTTCTACTTTCCCCTTAGCGCTTCATTGATCGTGTACTCTTGAGTATAGCTCGGGCTGAGAATGACGCAGCCATGGGAAAGTTGACAGTTAAGCCTATCTAGTGACAGCCCATCATAGGCTAGCTGGGTGATCTTGTAACTTGTACCATGTCGGAGTTTGATTTTCCCCATAGGGTTTCATTGATCGTGTACTCTTGAGTGTAGCTCGGGCTGAGAAGGTCGCAGCCATGGGAAAGTTGACAGTTAAGCCTATCTAGTGACAGCCCATCATAGGCTAGCTGGGTGATCTTGCAACTTGTACCATGTCGGAGTTTGATTTTCCCCATAGGGTTTCATTGATCGCTTACTCGTGAGTGTAGCACGGGCTGAGAAGGTCGCTGCCATGGGAAAGTTGACAGTTAAGCCTATCTAGTGACAACCCATAATAGGCTAGCTGGGTGATCTTGCAACTTGTATCATGCCGGAGTTTGATTTTCACCATAGGGTTTCATTGATCGCTTACTCGGCAACTTGTATGAGGCAGGATTTCTACTTTCCCCTTAGCGCTTCATTGATTGTGTACTCTTGAGTGTAGCTCGGGCTGAGAATGACGCAGCCATGGGAAAGTTGACAGTTAAGCCTATCTAGTGACAGCCCATCATAGGCTAGCTGGGTGATCTTGCAACTTGTACCATGTCGGAGTTTGATTTTCCCCATAGGGTTTCATTGATCGTGTACTCTTGAGTGTAGCTCGGGCTGAGAAGGTCGCAGCCATTGGAAAGTTGACAGTTAAGCCTATCTAGTGACAGCCCATCATAGGCTAGCTGGGTGATCTTGCAACTTGTACCATGTCGGAGTTTGATTTTCCCCATAGGGTTTCATTGATCGCTTACTCGTGAGTGTAGCACGGGCTGAGAACGTCGCTGCCATGGGAAAGTTGACAGTTAAGCCTATCTAGTGACAACCCATCATAGGCTAGCTGGGTGATCTTGCAACTTGTATCATGCCGGAGTTTGATTTTCACCATAGGGTTTCATTGACCGCTTACTCGGCAACTTGTATGAAGCAGGATTTCTACTTTCCCCTTAGCGCTTCATTGATCGTGTACTCTTGAGTATAGCTCGGGCTGAGAATGACGCAGCCATGGGAAAGTTGACAGTTAAGCCTATCTAGTGACAGCCCATCATAGGCTAGCTGGGTGATCTTGCAACTTGTACCATGTCGGAGTTTGATTTTCCCCATAGGGTTTCATTGATCGCTTACTCGTGAGTGTAGCACGGGCTGAGAAGGTCGCTGCCATGGGAAAGTTGACAGGTAAGCCTATCTAGTGACAACCCATCATAGGCTAGCTGGGTGATCTTGCAACTTGTATCATGCCGGAGTTTGATTTTCACCATAGGGTTTCATTGATCGCTTACTCGGCAACTTGTATGAAGCAGGATTTCTACTTTCCCCTTAGCGCTTCATTGATTGTGTACTCTTGAGTGTAGCTCGGGCTGAGAATGACGCAGCCATGGGAAAGTTGACAGTTAAGCCTATCTAGTGACAGCCCATCATAGGCTAGCTGGGTGATCTTGCAACTTGTACCATGTCGGAGTTTGATTTTCCCCATAGGGTTTCATTGATCGTGTACTCTTGAGTGTAGCTCGGGCTGAGAAGGTCGCAGCCATGGGAAAGTTGACAGTTAAGCCTATCTAGTGACAGCCCATCATAGGCTAGCTGGGTGATCTTGCAACTTGTACCATGTCGGAGTTTGATTTTCCCCATAGGGTTTCATTGATCGCTTACTCGTGAGTGTAGCACGGGCTGAGAAGGTCGCTGCCATGGGAAAGTTGACAGTTAAGCCTATCTAGTGACAACCCATCATAGGCTAGCTGGGTGATCTTGCAACTTGTATCATGCCGGAGTTTGATTTTCACCATAGGGTTTCATTGACCGCTTACTCGGCAACTTGTATGAAGCAGGATTTCTACTTTCCCCTTAGCGCTTCATTGATTGTGTACTCTTGAGTGTAGCTCGGGCTGAGAATGACGCAGCCATGGGAAAGTTGACAGTTAAGCCTATCTAGTGACAACCCATCATAGGCTAGCTGGGTGATCTTGCAACTTGTACCATGTCGGAGTTTGATTTTCCCCATAGGGTTTCATTGATCGTGTACTCTTGAGTGTAGCTCGGGCTGAGAAGGTCGCAGCAATGGGAAAGTTGACAGTTAATCCTATCTAGTGACAGCCCATCATAGGCTAGCTGGGTGATCTTGCAACTTGTACCATGTCGGAGTTTGATTTTCCCCATAGGGTTTCATTGATCGCTTACTCGTGAGTGTAGCACGGGCTGAGAAGGTCGCTGCCATGGGAAAGTTGACAGTTAAGCCTATCTAGTGACAACCCATCATAGGCTAGCTGGGTGATCTTGCAACTTGTATCATGCCGGAGTTTGATTTTCACCATAGGGTTTCATTGACCGCTTACTCGGCAACTTGTGTGAAGCAGGATTTCTACTTTCCCCTTAGCGCTTCATTGATCGTGTACTCTTGAGTATAGCTCGGGCTGAGAATGACGCAGCCATGGGAAAGTTGACAGTTAAGCCTATCTAGTGACAGCCCATCATAGGCTAGCTGGGTGATCTTGCAACTTGTACCATGTCGGAGTTTGATTTTCCCCATAGGGTTTCATTGATCGTGTACTCTTGAGTGTAGCTCGGGCTGAGAAGGTCGCAGCCATGGGAAAGTTGACAGTTAAGCCTATCTAGTGACAGCCCATCATAGGCTAGCTGGGTGATCTTGCAGCTTGTACCATGTCGGAGTTTGATTTTCCCCATAGGGTTTCATTGATCGCTTACTCGTGAGTGTAGCACGGGCTGAGAAGGTCGCTGCCATGGGAAAGTTGACAGTTAAGCCTATCTAGTGACAACCCATAATAGGCTAGCTGGGTGATCTTGCAACTTGTATCATGCCGGAGTTTGATTTTCACCATAGGGTTTCATTGATCGCTTACTCGGCAACTTGTATGAAGCAGGATTTCTACTTTCCCCTTAGCGCTTCATTGATCGTGTACTCTTGAGTGTAGCTCGGGCTGAGAAGGTCGCAGCCATGGGAAAGTTGACAGTTAAGCCTATCTAGTGACAGCCCATCATAGGCTAGCTGGGTGATCTTGCAACTTGTACCATGTCGGAGTTTGATTTTCCCCATAGGGTTTCATTGATCGCTTACTCGTGAGTGTAGCACGGGCTGAGAAGGTCGCTGCCATGGGAAAGTTGACAGTTAAGCCTATCTAGTGACAACCCATCATAGGCTAGCTGGGTGATCTTGCAACTTGTATCATGCCGGAGTTTGATTTTCACCATAGGGTTTCATTGATCGCTTACTCGGCAACTTGTATGAAGCAGGATTTCTACTTTCCCCTTAGCGCTTCATTGATCGTGTACTCTTGAGTGTAGCTCGGGCTGAGAATGACGCAGCCATGGGAAAGTTGACAGTTAAGCCTATCTAGTGACAGCCCATCATAGGCTAGCTGGGTGATCTTGCAACTTGTACCATGTCGGAGTTTGATTTTCCCCATAGGGTTTCATTGATCGCTTACTCGTGAGTGTAGCACGGGCTGAGAAGGTCGCTGCCATGGAAAAGTTGACAGTTAAGCCTATCTAGTGACAACCCATCATAGGCTAGCTGGGTGATCTTGCAACTTGTATCATGCCGGAGTTTGATTTTCACCATAGGGTTTCATTGATCGCTTACTCGGCAACTTGTATGAAGCAGGATTTCTACTTTCCCCTTAGCGCTTCATTGATTGTGTACTCTTGAGTGTAGCTCGGGCTGAGAATGACGCAGCCATGGGAAAGTTGACAGTTAAGCCTATCTAGTGACAACCCATCATAGGCTAGCTGGGTGATCTTGCAACTTGTACCATGTCGGAGTTTGATTTTCCCCATAGGGTTTCATTGATCGTGTACTCTTGAGTGTAGCTCGGGCTGAGAAGGTCGCAGCCATGGGAAAGTTGACAGTTAAGCCTATCTAGTGACAGCCCATCATAGGCTAGCTGGGTGATCTTGCAACTTGTACCATGTCGGAGTTTGATTTTCCCCATAGGGTTTCATTGATCGCTTACTCGTGAGTGTAGCACGGGCTGAGAAGGTCGCTGCCATGGGAAAGTTGACAGTTAAGCCTATCTAGTGACAACCCATCATAGGCTAGCTGGGTGATCTTGCAACTTGTATCATGCCGGAGTTTGATTTTCACCATAGGGTTTCATTGACCGCTTACTCGGCAACTTGTGTGAAGCAGGATTTCTACTTTCCCCTTAGCGCTTCATTGATCGTGTACTCTTGAGTATAGCTCGGGCTGAGAATGACGCAGCCATGGGAAAGTTGACAGTTAAGCCTATCTAGTGACAGCCCATCATAGGCTAGCTGGGTGATCTTGCAACTTGTACCATGTCGGAGTTTGATTTTCCCCATAGGGTTTCATTGATCGCTTACTCGTGAGTGTAGCACGGGCTGAGAAGGTCGCTGCCATGGGAAAGTTGACAGGTAAGCCTATCTAGTGACAACCCATCATAGGCTAGCTGGGTGATCTTGCAACTTGTATCATGCCGGAGTTTGATTTTCACCATAGGGTTTCATTGATCGCTTACTCGGCAACTTGTATGAAGCAGGATTTCTACTTTCCCCTTAGCGCTTCATTGATTGTGTACTCTTGAGTGTAGCTCGGGCTGAGAATGACGCAGCCATGGGAAAGTTGACAGTTAAGCCTATCTAGTGACAACCCATCATAGGCTAGCTGGGTGATCTTGCAACTTGTACCATGTCGGAGTTTGATTTTCCCCATAGGGTTTCATTGATCGTGTACTCTTGAGTGTAGCTCGGGCTGAGAAGGTCGCAGCCATGGGAAAGTTGACAGTTAAGCCTATCTAGTGACAGCCCATCATAGGCTAGCTGGGTGATCTTGCAACTTGTACCATGTCGGAGTTTGATTTTCCCCATAGGGTTTCATTGATCGCTTACTCGTGAGTGTAGCACGGGCTGAGAAGGTCGCTGCCATGGGAAAGTTGACAGTTAAGCCTATCTAGTGACAACCCATCATAGGTTAGCTGGGTGATCTTGCAACTTGTATCATGCCGGAGTTTGATTTTCACCATAGGGTTTCATTGACCGCTTACTCGGCAACTTGTATGAAGCAGGATTTCTACTTTCCCCTTAGCGCTTCATTGATCGTGTACTCTTGAGTATAGCTCGGGCTGAGAATGACGCAGCCATGGGAAAGTTGACAGTTAAGCCTATCTAGTGACAGCCCATCATAGGCTAGCTGGGTGATCTTGCAACTTGTACCATGTCGGAGTTTGATTTTCCCCATAGGGTTTCATTGATCGTGTACTCTTGAGTGTAGCTCGGGCTGAGAAGGTCGCAGCCATGGGAAAGTTGACAGTTAAGCCTATCTAGTGACAGCCCATCATAGGCTAGCTGGGTGATCTTGCAACTTGTACCATGTCGGAGTTTGATTTTCCCCATAGGGTTTCATTGATCGCTTACTCGTGAGTGTAGCACGGGCTGAGAAGGTCGCTGCCATGGGAAAGTTGACAGTTAAGCCTATCTAGTGACAACCCATCATAGGCTAGCTGGGTGATCTTGCAACTTGTATCATGCCGGAGTTTGATTTTCACCATAGGGTTTCATTGATCGCTTACTCGGCAACTTGTATGAAGCAGGATTTCTACTTTCCCCTTAGCGCTTCATTGATTGTGTACTCTTGAGTGTAGCTCGGGCTGAGAATGACGCAGCCATGGGAAGGTTGACAGTTAAGCCTATCTAGTGACAACCCATCATAGGCTAGCTGGGTGATCTTGCAACTTGTACCATGTCGGAGTTTGATTTTCCCCATAGGGTTTCATTGATCGTGTACTCTTGAGTGTAGCTCGGGCTGAGAAGGTCGCAGCCATGGGAAAGTTGACAGTTAAGCCTATCTAGTGACAGCCCATCATAGGCTAGCTGGGTGATCTTGCAACTTGTACCATGTCGGAGTTTGATTTTCCCCATAGGGTTTCATTGATCGCTTACTCGTGAGTGTAGCACGGGCTGAGAACGTCGCTGCCATGGGAAAGTTGACAGTTAAGCCTATCTAGTGACAACCCATCATAGGCTAGCTGGGTGATCTTGCAACTTGTATCATGCCGGAGTTTGATTTTCACCATAGGGTTTCATTGACCGCTTACTCGGCAACTTGTATGAAGCAGGATTTCTACTTTCCCCTTAGCGCTTCATTGATTGTGTACTCTTGAGTGTAGCTCGGGCTGAGAATGACGCAGCCATGGGAAAGTTGACAGTTAAGCCTATCTAGTGACAGCCCATCATAGGCTAGCTGGGTGATCTTGCAACTTGTACCATGTCGGAGTTTGATTTTCCCCATAGGGTTTCATTGATCGTGTACTCTTGAGTGTAGCTCGGGCTGAGAAGGTCGCAGCCATGGGAAAGTTGACAGTTAAGCCTATCTAGTGACAGCCCATCATAGGCTAGCTGGGTGATCTTGCAACTTGTACCATGTCGGAGTTTGATTTTCCCCATAGGGTTTCATTGATCGCTTACTCGTGAGTGTAGCACGGGCTGAGAAGGTCGCTGCCATGGGAAAGTTGACAGTTAAGCCTATCTAGTGACAACCCATCATAGGCTAGCTGGGTGATCTTGCAACTTGTATCATGCCGGAGTTTGATTTTCACCATAGGGTTTCATTGACCGCTTACTCGGCAACTTGTGTGAAGCAGGATTTCTACTTTCCCCTTAGCGCTTCATTGATCGTGTACTCTTGAGTGTAGCTCGGGCTGAGAATGACGCAGCCATGGGAAAGTTGACAGTTAAGCCTATCTAGTGACAACCCATCATAGGCTAGCTGGGTGATCTTGCAACTTGTACCATGTCGGAGTTTGATTTTCCCCATAGGGTTTCATTGATCGTGTACTCTTGAGTGTAGCTCGGGCTGAGAAGGTCGCAGCCATGGGAAAGTTGACAGTTAAGCCTATCTAGTGACAGCCCATCATAGGCTAGCTGGGTGATCTTGCAACTTGTACCATGTCGGAGTTTGATTTTCCCCATAGGGTTTCATTGATCGCTTACTCGTGAGTGTAGCACGGGCTGAGAAGGTCGCTGCCATGGGAAAGTTGACAGTTAAGCCTATCTAGTGACAACCCATCATAGGCTAGCTGGGTGATCTTGCAACTTGTATCATGCCGGAGTTTGATTTTCACCATAGGGTTTCATTGACCGCTTACTCGGCAACTTGTGTGAAGCAGGATTTCTACTTTCCCCTTAGCGCTTCATTGATCGTGTACTCTTGAGTATAGCTCGGGCTGAGAATGACGCAGCCATGGGAAAGTTGACAGTTAAGCCTATCTAGTGACAGCCCATCATAGGCTAGCTGGGTGATCTTGCAACTTGTACCATGTCGGAGTTTGATTTTCCCCATAGGGTTTCATTGATCGCTTACTCGTGAGTGTAGCACGGGCTGAGAAGGTCGCTGCCATGGGAAAGTTGACAGGTAAGCCTATCTAGTGACAACCCATCATAGGCTAGCTGGGTGATCTTGCAACTTGTATCATGCCGGAGTTTGATTTTCACCATAGGGTTTCATTGATCGCTTACTCGGCAACTTGTATGAAGCAGGATTTCTACTTTCCCCTTAGCGCTTCATTGATTGTGTACTCTTGAGTGTAGCTCGGGCTGAGAATGACGCAGCCATGGGAAAGTTGACAGTTAAGCCTATCTAGTGACAACCCATCATAGGCTAGCTGGGTGATCTTGCAACTTGTACCATGTCGGAGTTTGATTTTCCCCATAGGGTTTCATTGATCGTGTACTCTTGAGTGTAGCTCGGGCTGAGAAGGTCGCAGCCATGGGAAAGTTGACAGTTAAGCCTATCTAGTGACAGCCCATCATAGGCTAGCTGGGTGATCTTGCAACTTGTACCATGTCGGAGTTTGATTTTCCCCATAGGGTTTCATTGATCGCTTACTCGTGAGTGTAGCACGGGCTGAGAAGGTCGCTGCCATGGGAAAGTTGACAGTTAAGCCTATCTAGTGACAACCCATCATAGGTTAGCTGGGTGATCTTGCAACTTGTATCATGCCGGAGTTTGATTTTCACCATAGGGTTTCATTGACCGCTTACTCGGCAACTTGTATGAAGCAGGATTTCTACTTTCCCCTTAGCGCTTCATTGATCGTGTACTCTTGAGTATAGCTCGGGCTGAGAATGACGCAGCCATGGGAAAGTTGACAGTTAAGCCTATCTAGTGACAGCCCATCATAGGCTAGCTGGGTGATCTTGCAACTTGTACCATGTCGGAGTTTGATTTTCCCCATAGGGTTTCATTGATCGTGTACTCTTGAGTGTAGCTCGGGCTGAGAAGGTCGCAGCCATGGGAAAGTTGACAGTTAAGCCTATCTAGTGACAGCCCATCATAGGCTAGCTGGGTGATCTTGCAACTTGTACCATGTCGGAGTTTGATTTTCCCCATAGGGTTTCATTGATCGCTTACTCGTGAGTGTAGCACGGGCTGAGAAGGTCGCTGCCATGGGAAAGTTGACAGTTAAGCCTATCTAGTGACAACCCATCATAGGCTAGCTGGGTGATCTTGCAACTTGTATCATGCCGGAGTTTGATTTTCACCATAGGGTTTCATTGATCGCTTACTCGGCAACTTGTATGAAGCAGGATTTCTACTTTCCCCTTAGCGCTTCATTGATTGTGTACTCTTGAGTGTAGCTCGGGCTGAGAATGACGCAGCCATGGGAAGGTTGACAGTTAAGCCTATCTAGTGACAACCCATCATAGGCTAGCTGGGTGATCTTGCAACTTGTACCATGTCGGAGTTTGATTTTCCCCATAGGGTTTCATTGATCGTGTACTCTTGAGTGTAGCTCGGGCTGAGAAGGTCGCAGCCATGGGAAAGTTGACAGTTAAGCCTATCTAGTGACAGCCCATCATAGGCTAGCTGGGTGATCTTGCAACTTGTACCATGTCGGAGTTTGATTTTCCCCATAGGGTTTCATTGATCGCTTACTCGTGAGTGTAGCACGGGCTGAGAACGTCGCTGCCATGGGAAAGTTGACAGTTAAGCCTATCTAGTGACAACCCATCATAGGCTAGCTGGGTGATCTTGCAACTTGTATCATGCCGGAGTTTGATTTTCACCATAGGGTTTCATTGACCGCTTACTCGGCAACTTGTATGAAGCAGGATTTCTACTTTCCCCTTAGCGCTTCATTGATTGTGTACTCTTGAGTGTAGCTCGGGCTGAGAATGACGCAGCCATGGGAAAGTTGACAGTTAAGCCTATCTAGTGACAGCCCATCATAGGCTAGCTGGGTGATCTTGCAACTTGTACCATGTCGGAGTTTGATTTTCCCCATAGGGTTTCATTGATCGTGTACTCTTGAGTGTAGCTCGGGCTGAGAAGGTCGCAGCCATGGGAAAGTTGACAGTTAAGCCTATCTAGTGACAGCCCATCATAGGCTAGCTGGGTGATCTTGCAACTTGTACCATGTCGGAGTTTGATTTTCCCCATAGGGTTTCATTGATCGCTTACTCGTGAGTGTAGCACGGGCTGAGAAGGTCGCTGCCATGGGAAAGTTGACAGTTAAGCCTATCTAGTGACAACCCATCATAGGCTAGCTGGGTGATCTTGCAACTTGTATCATGCCGGAGTTTGATTTTCACCATAGGGTTTCATTGACCGCTTACTCGGCAACTTGTGTGAAGCAGGATTTCTACTTTCCCCTTAGCGCTTCATTGATCGTGTACTCTTGAGTATAGCTCGGGCTGAGAATGACGCAGCCATGGGAAAGTTGACAGTTAAGCCTATCTAGTGACAGCCCATCATAGGCTAGCTGGGTGATCTTGCAACTTGTACCATGTCGGAGTTTGATTTTCCCCATAGGGTTTCATTGATCGTGTACTCTTGAGTGTAGCTCGGGCTGAGAAGGTCGCAGCCATGGGAAAGTTGACAGTTAAGCCTATCTAGTGACAGCCCATCATAGGCTAGCTGGGTGATCTTGCAGCTTGTACCATGTCGGAGTTTGATTTTCCCCATAGGGTTTCATTGATCGCTTACTCGTGAGTGTAGCACGGGCTGAGAAGGTCGCTGCCATGGGAAAGTTGACAGTTAAGCCTATCTAGTGACAACCCATAATAGGCTAGCTGGGTGATCTTGCAACTTGTATCATGCCGGAGTTTGATTTTCACCATAGGGTTTCATTGATCGCTTACTCGGCAACTTGTATGAAGCAGGATTTTTACTTTCCCCTTAGCGCTTCATTGATCGTGTACTCTTGACTGTAGCTCGGGCTGAGAAGGTCGCAGCCATGGGAAAGTTGACAGTTAAGCCTATCTAGTGACAGCCCATCATAGGCTAGCTGGGTGATCTTGCAACTTGTACCATGTCGGAGTTTGATTTTCCCCATAGGGTTTCATTGATCGCTTACTCGTGAGTGTAGCACGGGCTGAGAAGGTCGCTGCCATGGGAAAGTTGACAGTTAAGCCTATCTAGTGACAACCCATCATAGGCTAGCTGGGTGATCTTGCAACTTGTATCATGCCGGAGTTTGATTTTCACCATAGGGTTTCATTGATCGCTTACTCGGCAACTTGTATGAAGCAGGATTTCTACTTTCCCCTTAGCGCTTCATTGATTGTGTACTCTTGAGTGTAGCTCGGGCTGAGAATGACGCAGCCATGGGAAAGTTGACAGTTAAGCCTATCTAGTGACAACCCATCATAGGCTAGCTGGGTGATCTTGCAACTTGTACCATGTCGGAGTTTGATTTTCCCCATAGGGTTTCATTGATCGTGTACTCTTGAGTGTAGCTCGGGCTGAGAAGGTCGCAGCCATGGGAAAGTTGACAGTTAAGCCTATCTAGTGACAGCCCATCATAGGCTAGCTGGGTGATCTTGCAACTTGTACCATGTCGGAGTTTGATTTTCCCCATAGGGTTTCATTGATCGCTTACTCGTGAGTGTAGCACGGGCTGAGAAGGTCGCTGCCATGGGAAAGTTGACAGTTAAGCCTATCTAGTGACAACCCATCATAGGCTAGCTGGGTGATCTTGCAACTTGTATCATGCCGGAGTTTGATTTTCACCATAGGGTTTCATTGACCGCTTACTCGGCAACTTGTATGAAGCAGGATTTCTACTTTCCCCTTAGCGCTTCATTGATTGTGTACTCTTGAGTGTAGCTCGGGCTGAGAATGACGCAGCCATGGGAAAGTTGACAGTTAAGCCTATCTAGTGACAACCCATCATAGGCTAGCTGGGAGATCTTGCAACTTGTACCATGTCGGAGTTTGATTTTCCCCATAGGGTTTCATTGATCGTGTACTCTTGAGTGTAGCTCTGGCTAAGAAGGTCGCAGCCATGGGAAAGTTGACAGTTAAGCCTATCTAGTGACAGCCCATCATAGGCTAGCTGGGTGATCTTGCAACTTGTACCATGTCGGAGTTTGATTTTCCCCATAGGGTTTCATTGATCGCTTACTCGTGAGTGTAGCACGGGCTGAGAAGGTCGCTGCCATGGGAAAGTTGACAGTTAAGCCTATCTAGTGACAACCCATCATAGGTTAGCTGGGTGATCTTGCAACTTGTATCATGCCGGAGTTTGATTTTCACCATAGGGTTTCATTGACCGCTTACTCGGCAACTTGTATGAAGCAGGATTTCTACTTTCCCCTTAGCGCTTCATTGATCGTGTACTCTTGAGTATAGCTCGGGCTGAGAATGACGCAGCCATGGGAAAGTTGACAGTTAAGCCTATCTAGTGACAGCCCATCATAGGCTAGCTGGGTGATCTTGTAACTTGTACCATGTCGGAGTTTGATTTTCCCCATAGGGTTTCATTGATCGTGTACTCTTGAGTGTAGCTCGGGCTGAGAAGGTCGCAGCCATGGGAAAGTTGACAGTTAAGCCTATCTAGTGACAGCCCATCATAGGCTAGCTGGGTGATCTTGCAACTTGTACCATGTCGGAGTTTGATTTTCCCCATAGGGTTTCATTGATCGCTTACTCGTGAGTGTAGCACGGGCTGAGAAGGTCGCTGCCATGGGAAAGTTGACAGTTAAGCCTATCTAGTGACAACCCATCATAGGCTAGCTGGGTGATCTTGCAACTTGTATCATGCCGGAGTTTGATTTTCACCATAGGGTTTCATTGACCGCTTACTCGGCAACTTGTATGAAGCAGGATTTCTACTTTCCCCTTAGCGCTTCATTGATCGTGTACTCTTGAGTATAGCTCGGGCTGAGAATGACGCAGCCATGGGAAAGTTGACAGTTAAGCCTATCTAGTGACAGCCCATCATAGGCTAGCTGGGTGATCTTGCAACTTGTACCATGTCGGAGTTTGATTTTCCCCATAGGGTTTCATTGATCGTGTACTCTTGAGTGTAGCTCGGGCTGAGAAGGTCGCAGCCATTGGAAAGTTGACAGTTAAGCCTATCTAGTGACAGCCCATCATAGGCTAGCTGGGTGATCTTGCAACTTGTACCATGTCGGAGTTTGATTTTCCCCATAGGGTTTCATTGATCGCTTACTCGTGAGTGTAGCACGGGCTGAGAAGGTCGCTGCCATGGGAAAGTTGACAGTTAAGCCTATCTAGTGACAACCCATCATAGGCTAGCTGGGTGATCTTGCAACTTGTATCATGCCGGAGTTTGATTTTCACCATAGGGTTTCATTGATCGCTTACTCGGCAACTTGTATGAAGCAGGATTTCTACTTTCCCCTTAGCGCTTCATTAATCGTCTACTCTTGAGTGTAGCTCGGGCTGAGAATGACGCAGCCATGGGAAAGTTGACAGTTAAGCCTATCTAGTGACAGCCCATCATAGGCTAGCTGGGTGATCTTGCAACTTGTACCATGTCGGAGTTTGATTTTCCCCATAGGGTTTCATTGATCGTGTACTCTTGAGTGTAGCTCGGGCTGAGAAGGTCGCAGCCATGGGAAAGTTGACAGTTAAGCCTATCTAGTGACAGCCCATCATAGGCTAGCTGGGTGATCTTGCAACTTGTACCATGTCGGAGTTTGATTTTCCCCATAGGGTTTCATTGATCGCTTACTCGTGAGCGTAGCACGGGCTGAGAAGGTCGCTGCCATGGGAAAGTTGACAGTTAAGCCTATCTAGTGACAACCCATCATAGGCTAGCTGGGTGATCTTGCAACTTGTATCATGCCGGAGTTTGATTTTCACCATAGGGTTTCATTGACCGCTTACTCGGCAACTTGTATGAAGCAGGATTTCTACTTTCCCCTTAGCGCTTCATTGATCGTGTACTCTTGAGTATAGCTCGGTCTGAGAATGACGCAGCCATGAGAAAGTTGACAGTTAAGCCTATCTAGTGACAGCCCATCATAGGCTAGCTGGGTGATCTTGCAACTTGTACCATGTCGGAGTTTGATTTTCCCCATAGGGTTTCATTGATCGGGTACTCTTGAGTGTAGCTCGGGCTGAGAAGGTCGCAGCCATGGGAAAGTTGACAGTTAAGCCTATCTAGTGACAGCCCATCATAGGCTAGCTGGGTGATCTTGCAACTTGTACCATGTCGGAATTTGATTTTCCCCATAGGGTTTCATTGATCGCTTACTCGTGAGTGTAGCACGGGCTGAGAATGACGCAGCCATGGGAAAGTTGACAGTTAAGCCTATCTAGTGACAACCCATCATAGGCTAGCTGGGTGATCTTGCAACTTGTACCATGTCGGAGTTTGATTTTCCCCATAGGGTTTCATTGATCGCTTACTCGTGAGTGTAGCACGGGCTGAGAAGGTCGCTGCCATGGGAAAGTTGACAGTTAAGCCTATCTAGTGACAACCCATCATAGGTTAGCTGGGTGATCTTGCAACTTGTATCATGCCGGAGTTTGATTTTCACCATAGGGTTTCATTGACCGCTTACTCGGCAACTTGTATGAAGCAGGATTTCTACTTTCCCCTTAGCGCTTCATTGATCGTGTACTCTTGAGTATAGCTCGGGCTGAGAATGACGCAGCCATGGGAAAGTTGACAGTTAAGCCTATCTAGTGACAGCCCATCATAGGCTAGCTGGGTGATCTTGCAACTTGTACCATGTCGGAGTTTGATTTTCCCCATAGGGTTTCATTGATCGTGTACTCTTGAGTGTAGCTCGGGCTGAGAAGGTCGCAGCCATGGGAAAGTTGACAGTTAAGCCTATCTAGTGACAGCCCATCATAGGCTAGCTGGGTGATCTTGCAACTTGTACCATGTCGGAGTTTGATTTTCCCCATAGGGTTTCATTGATCGCTTACTCGTGAGTGTAGCACGGGCTGAGAAGGTCGCTGCCATGGGAAAGTTGACAGTTAAGCCTATCTAGTGACAACCCATCATAGGCTAGCTGGGTGATCTTGCAACTTGTATCATGCCGGAGTTTGATTTTCACCATAGGGTTTCATTGATCGCTTACTCGGCAACTTGTATGAAGCAGGATTTCTACTTTCCCCTTAGCGCTTCATTGATTGTGTACTCTTGAGTGTAGCTCGGGCTGAGAATGACGCAGCCATGGGAAGGTTGACAGTTAAGCCTATCTAGTGACAACCCATCATAGGCTAGCTGGGTGATCTTGCAACTTGTACCATGTCGGAGTTTGATTTTCCCCATAGGGTTTCATTGATCGTGTACTCTTGAGTGTAGCTCGGGCTGAGAAGGTCGCAGCCATGGGAAAGTTGACAGTTAAGCCTATCTAGTGACAGCCCATCATAGGCTAGCTGGGTGATCTTGCAACTTGTACCATGTCGGAGTTTGATTTTCCCCATAGGGTTTCATTGATCGCTTACTCGTGAGTGTAGCACGGGCTGAGAACGTCGCTGCCATGGGAAAGTTGACAGTTAAGCCTATCTAGTGACAACCCATCATAGGCTAGCTGGGTGATCTTGCAACTTGTATCATGCCGGAGTTTGATTTTCACCATAGGGTTTCATTGACCGCTTACTCTGCAACTTGTATGAAGCAGGATTTCTACTTTCCCCTTAGCGCTTCATTGATCGTGTACTCTTGAGTATAGCTCGGGCTGAGAAGGTCGCAGCCATGGGAAAGTTGACAGTTAAGCCTATCTAGTGACAGCCCATCATAGGCTAGCTGGGTGATCTTGCAACTTGTACCATGTCGGAGTTTGATTTTCCCCATAGGGTTTCATTGATCGCTTACTCGTGAGTGTAGCACGGGCTGAGAAGGTCGCTGCCATGGGAAAGTTGACAGTTAAGCCTATCTAGTGACAACCCATAATAGGCTAGCTGGGTGATCTTGCAACTTGTATCATGCCGGAGTTTGATTTTCACCATAGGGTTTCATTGATCGCTTACTCGGCAACTTGTATGAAGCAGGATTTCTACTTTCCCCTTAGCGCTTCATTGATCGTGTACTCTTGAGTGTAGCTCGGGCTGAGAAGGTCGCAGCCATGGGAAAGTTGACAGTTAAGCCTATCTAGTGACAGCCCATCATAGGCTAGCTGGGTGATCTTGCAACTTGTACCATGTCGGAGTTTGATTTTCCCCATAGGGTTTCATTGATCGCTTACTCGTGAGTGTAGCACGGGCTGAGAAGGTCGCTGCCATGGGAAAGTTGACAGTTAAGCCTATCTAGTGACAACCCATCATAGGCTAGCTGGGTGATCTTGCAACTTGTATCATGCCGGAGTTTGATTTTCACCATAGGGTTTCATTGATCGCTTACTCGGCAACTTGTATGAAGCAGGATTTCTACTTTCCCCTTAGCGCTTCATTGATTGTGTACTCTTGAGTGTAGCTCGGGCTGAGAATGACGCAGCCATGGGAAAGTTGACAGTTAAGCCTATCTAGTGACAACCCATCATAGGCTAGCTGGGTGATCTTGCAACTTGTACCGTGTCGGAGTTTGATTTTCCCCATAGGGTTTCATTGATCGTGTACTCTTGAGTGTAGCTCGGGCTGAGAAGGTCGCAGCCATGGGAAAGTTGACAGTTAAGCCTATCTAGTGACAGCCCATCATAGGCTAGCTGGGTGATCTTGCAACTTGTACCATGTCGGAGTTTGATTTTCCCCATAGGGTTTCATTGATCGCTTACTCGTGAGTGTAGCACGGGCTGAGAAGGTCGCTGCCATGGGAAAGTTGACAGTTAAGCCTATCTAGTGACAACCCATCATAGGCTAGCTGGGTGATCTTGCAACTTGTATCATGCCGGAGTTTGATTTTCACCATAGGGTTTCATTGATCGCTTACTCGGCAACTTGTATGAAGCAGGATTTCTACTTTCCCCTTAGCGCTTCATTGATTGTGTACTCTTGAGTGTAGCTCGGGCTGAGAATGACGCAGCCATGGGAAGGTTGACAGTTAAGCCTATCTAGTGACAACCCATCATAGGCTAGCTGGGTGATCTTGCAACTTGTACCATGTCGGAGTTTGATTTTCCCCATAGGGTTTCATTGATCGTGTACTCTTGAGTGTAGCTCGGGCTGAGAAGGTCGCAGCCATGGGAAAGTTGACAGTTAAGCCTATCTAGTGACAGCCCATCATAGGCTAGCTGGGTGATCTTGCAACTTGTACCATGTCGGAGTTTGATTTTCCCCATAGGGTTTCATTGATCGCTTACTCGTGAGTGTAGCACGGGCTGAGAACGTCGCTGCCATGGGAAAGTTGACAGTTAAGCCTATCTAGTGACAACCCATCATAGGCTAGCTGGGTGATCTTGCAACTTGTATCATGCCGGAGTTTGATTTTCACCATAGGGTTTCATTGACCGCTTACTCTGCAACTTGTATGAAGCAGGATTTCTACTTTCCCCTTAGCGCTTCATTGATCGTGTACTCTTGAGTATAGCTCGGGCTGAGAAGGTCGCAGCCATGGGAAAGTTGACAGTTAAGCCTATCTAGTGACAGCCCATCATAGGCTAGCTGGGTGATCTTGCAACTTGTACCATGTCGGAGTTTGATTTTCCCCATAGGGTTTCATTGATCGCTTACTCGTGAGTGTAGCACGGGCTGAGAAGGTCGCTGCCATGGGAAAGTTGACAGTTAAGCCTATCTAGTGACAACCCATAATAGGCTAGCTGGGTGATCTTGCAACTTGTATCATGCCGGAGTTTGATTTTCACCATAGGGTTTCATTGATCGCTTACTCGGCAACTTGTATGAAGCAGGATTTCTACTTTCCCCTTAGCGCTTCATTGATCGTGTACTCTTGAGTGTAGCTCGGGCTGAGAAGGTCGCAGCCATGGGAAAGTTGACAGTTAAGCCTATCTAGTGACAGCCCATCATAGGCTAGCTGGGTGATCTTGCAACTTGTACCATGTCGGAGTTTGATTTTCCCCATAGGGTTTCATTGATCGCTTACTCGTGAGTGTAGCACGGGCTGAGAAGGTCGCTGCCATGGGAAAGTTGACAGTTAAGCCTATCTAGTGACAACCCATCATAGGCTAGCTGGGTGATCTTGCAACTTGTATCATGCCGGAGTTTGATTTTCACCATAGGGTTTCATTGACCGCTTACTCGGCAACTTGTATGAAGCAGGATTTCTACTTTCCCCTTAGCGCTTCATTGATCGTGTACTCTTGAGTATAGCTCGGGCTGAGAATGACGCAGCCATGGGAAAGTTGACAGTTAAGCCTATCTAGTGACAGCCCATCATAGGCTAGCTGGGTGATCTTGCAACTTGTACCATGTCGGAGTTTGATTTTCCCCATAGGGTTTCATTGATCGTGTACTCTTGAGTGTAGCTCGGGCTGAGAAGGTCGCAGCCATTGGAAAGTTGACAGTTAAGCCTATCTAGTGACAGCCCATCATAGGCTAGCTGGGTGATCTTGCAACTTGTACCATGTCGGAGTTTGATTTTCCCCATAGGGTTTCATTGATCGCTTACTCGTGAGTGTAGCACGGGCTGAGAAGGTCGCTGCCATGGGAAAGTTGACAGTTAAGCCTATCTAGTGACAACCCATCATAGGCTAGCTGGGTGATCTTGCAACTTGTATCATGCCGGAGTTTGATTTTCACCATAGGGTTTCATTGATCGCTTACTCGGCAACTTGTATGAAGCAGGATTTCTACTTTCCCCTTAGCGCTTCATTAATCGTCTACTCTTGAGTGTAGCTCGGGCTGAGAATGACGCAGCCATGGGAAAGTTGACAGTTAAGCCTATCTAGTGACAGCCCATCATAGGCTAGCTGGGTGATCTTGCAACTTGTACCATGTCGGAGTTTGATTTTCCCCATAGGGTTTCATTGATCGTGTACTCTTGAGTGTAGCTCGGGCTGAGAAGGTCGCAGCCATGGGAAAGTTGACAGTTAAGCCTATCTAGTGACAGCCCATCATAGGCTAGCTGGGTGATCTTGCAACTTGTACCATGTCGGAGTTTGATTTTCCCCATAGGGTTTCATTGATCGCTTACTCGTGAGCGTAGCACGGGCTGAGAAGGTCGCTGCCATGGGAAAGTTGACAGTTAAGCCTATCTAGTGACAACCCATCATAGGCTAGCTGGGTGATCTTGCAACTTGTATCATGCCGGAGTTTGATTTTCACCATAGGGTTTCATTGACCGCTTACTCGGCAACTTGTATGAAGCAGGATTTCTACTTTCCCCTTAGCGCTTCATTGATCGTGTACTCTTGAGTATAGCTCGGTCTGAGAATGACGCAGCCATGAGAAAGTTGACAGTTAAGCCTATCTAGTGACAGCCCATCATAGGCTAGCTGGGTGATCTTGCAACTTGTACCATGTCGGAGTTTGATTTTCCCCATAGGGTTTCATTGATCGGGTACTCTTGAGTGTAGCTCGGGCTGAGAAGGTCGCAGCCATGGGAAAGTTGACAGTTAAGCCTATCTAGTGACAGCCCATCATAGGCTAGCTGGGTGATCTTGCAACTTGTACCATGTCGGAATTTGATTTTCCCCATAGGGTTTCATTGATCGCTTACTCGTGAGTGTAGCACGGGCTGAGAATGACGCAGCCATGGGAAAGTTGACAGTTAAGCCTATCTAGTGACAACCCATCATAGGCTAGCTGGGTGATCTTGCAACTTGTACCATGTCGGAGTTTGATTTTCCCCATAGGGTTTCATTGATCGCTTACTCGTGAGTGTAGCACGGGCTGAGAAGGTCGCTGCCATGGGAAAGTTGACAGTTAAGCCTATCTAGTGACAACCCATCATAGGTTAGCTGGGTGATCTTGCAACTTGTATCATGCCGGAGTTTGATTTTCACCATAGGGTTTCATTGACCGCTTACTCGGCAACTTGTATGAAGCAGGATTTCTACTTTCCCCTTAGCGCTTCATTGATCGTGTACTCTTGAGTATAGCTCGGGCTGAGAATGACGCAGCCATGGGAAAGTTGACAGTTAAGCCTATCTAGTGACAGCCCATCATAGGCTAGCTGGGTGATCTTGCAACTTGTACCATGTCGGAGTTTGATTTTCCCCATAGGGTTTCATTGATCGTGTACTCTTGAGTGTAGCTCGGGCTGAGAAGGTCGCAGCCATGGGAAAGTTGACAGTTAAGCCTATCTAGTGACAGCCCATCATAGGCTAGCTGGGTGATCTTGCAACTTGTACCATGTCGGAGTTTGATTTTCCCCATAGGGTTTCATTGATCGCTTACTCGTGAGTGTAGCACGGGCTGAGAAGGTCGCTGCCATGGGAAAGTTGACAGTTAAGCCTATCTAGTGACAACCCATCATAGGCTAGCTGGGTGATCTTGCAACTTGTATCATGCCGGAGTTTGATTTTCACCATAGGGTTTCATTGATCGCTTACTCGGCAACTTGTATGAAGCAGGATTTCTACTTTCCCCTTAGCGCTTCATTGATTGTGTACTCTTGAGTGTAGCTCGGGCTGAGAATGACGCAGCCATGGGAAGGTTGACAGTTAAGCCTATCTAGTGACAACCCATCATAGGCTAGCTGGGTGATCTTGCAACTTGTACCATGTCGGAGTTTGATTTTCCCCATAGGGTTTCATTGATCGTGTACTCTTGAGTGTAGCTCGGGCTGAGAAGGTCGCAGCCATGGGAAAGTTGACAGTTAAGCCTATCTAGTGACAGCCCATCATAGGCTAGCTGGGTGATCTTGCAACTTGTACCATGTCGGAGTTTGATTTTCCCCATAGGGTTTCATTGATCGCTTACTCGTGAGTGTAGCACGGGCTGAGAACGTCGCTGCCATGGGAAAGTTGACAGTTAAGCCTATCTAGTGACAACCCATCATAGGCTAGCTGGGTGATCTTGCAACTTGTATCATGCCGGAGTTTGATTTTCACCATAGGGTTTCATTGACCGCTTACTCTGCAACTTGTATGAAGCAGGATTTCTACTTTCCCCTTAGCGCTTCATTGATCGTGTACTCTTGAGTATAGCTCGGGCTGAGAAGGTCGCAGCCATGGGAAAGTTGACAGTTAAGCCTATCTAGTGACAGCCCATCATAGGCTAGCTGGGTGATCTTGCAACTTGTACCATGTCGGAGTTTGATTTTCCCCATAGGGTTTCATTGATCGCTTACTCGTGAGTGTAGCACGGGCTGAGAAGGTCGCTGCCATGGGAAAGTTGACAGTTAAGCCTATCTAGTGACAACCCATAATAGGCTAGCTGGGTGATCTTGCAACTTGTATCATGCCGGAGTTTGATTTTCACCATAGGGTTTCATTGATCGCTTACTCGGCAACTTGTATGAAGCAGGATTTCTACTTTCCCCTTAGCGCTTCATTGATCGTGTACTCTTGAGTGTAGCTCGGGCTGAGAAGGTCGCAGCCATGGGAAAGTTGACAGTTAAGCCTATCTAGTGACAGCCCATCATAGGCTAGCTGGGTGATCTTGCAACTTGTACCATGTCGGAGTTTGATTTTCCCCATAGGGTTTCATTGATCGCTTACTCGTGAGTGTAGCACGGGCTGAGAAGGTCGCTGCCATGGGAAAGTTGACAGTTAAGCCTATCTAGTGACAACCCATCATAGGCTAGCTGGGTGATCTTGCAACTTGTATCATGCCGGAGTTTGATTTTCACCATAGGGTTTCATTGATCGCTTACTCGGCAACTTGTATGAAGCAGGATTTCTACTTTCCCCTTAGCGCTTCATTGATTGTGTACTCTTGAGTGTAGCTCGGGCTGAGAATGACGCAGCCATGGGAAAGTTGACAGTTAAGCCTATCTAGTGACAACCCATCATAGGCTAGCTGGGTGATCTTGCAACTTGTACCGTGTCGGAGTTTGATTTTCCCCATAGGGTTTCATTGATCGTGTACTCTTGAGTGTAGCTCGGGCTGAGAAGGTCGCAGCCATGGGAAAGTTGACAGTTAAGCCTATCTAGTGACAGCCCATCATAGGCTAGCTGGGTGATCTTGCAACTTGTACCATGTCGGAGTTTGATTTTCCCCATAGGGTTTCATTGATCGCTTACTCGTGAGTGTAGCACGGGCTGAGAAGGTCGCTGCCATGGGAAAGTTGACAGTTAAGCCTATCTAGTGACAACCCATCATAGGCTAGCTGGGTGATCTTGCAACTTGTATCATGCCGGAGTTTGATTTTCACCATAGGGTTTCATTGATCGCTTACTCGGCAACTTGTATGAAGCAGGATTTCTACTTTCCCCTTAGCGCTTCATTGATTGTGTACTCTTGAGTGTAGCTCGGGCTGAGAATGACGCAGCCATGGGAAGGTTGACAGTTAAGCCTATCTAGTGACAACCCATCATAGGCTAGCTGGGTGATCTTGCAACTTGTACCATGTCGGAGTTTGATTTTCCCCATAGGGTTTCATTGATCGTGTACTCTTGAGTGTAGCTCGGGCTGAGAAGGTCGCAGCCATGGGAAAGTTGACAGTTAAGCCTATCTAGTGACAGCCCATCATAGGCTAGCTGGGTGATCTTGCAACTTGTACCATGTCGGAGTTTGATTTTCCCCATAGGGTTTCATTGATCGCTTACTCGTGAGTGTAGCACGGGCTGAGAACGTCGCTGCCATGGGAAAGTTGACAGTTAAGCCTATCTAGTGACAACCCATCATAGGCTAGCTGGGTGATCTTGCAACTTGTATCATGCCGGAGTTTGATTTTCACCATAGGGTTTCATTGACCGCTTACTCTGCAACTTGTATGAAGCAGGATTTCTACTTTCCCCTTAGCGCTTCATTGATCGTGTACTCTTGAGTATAGCTCGGGCTGAGAAGGTCGCAGCCATGGGAAAGTTGACAGTTAAGCCTATCTAGTGACAGCCCATCATAGGCTAGCTGGGTGATCTTGCAACTTGTACCATGTCGGAGTTTGATTTTCCCCATAGGGTTTCATTGATCGCTTACTCGTGAGTGTAGCACGGGCTGAGAAGGTCGCTGCCATGGGAAAGTTGACAGTTAAGCCTATCTAGTGACAACCCATAATAGGCTAGCTGGGTGATCTTGCAACTTGTATCATGCCGGAGTTTGATTTTCACCATAGGGTTTCATTGATCGCTTACTCGGCAACTTGTATGAAGCAGGATTTCTACTTTCCCCTTAGCGCTTCATTGATCGTGTACTCTTGAGTGTAGCTCGGGCTGAGAAGGTCGCAGCCATGGGAAAGTTGACAGTTAAGCCTATCTAGTGACAGCCCATCATAGGCTAGCTGGGTGATCTTGCAACTTGTACCATGTCGGAGTTTGATTTTCCCCATAGGGTTTCATTGATCGCTTACTCGTGAGTGTAGCACGGGCTGAGAAGGTCGCTGCCATGGGAAAGTTGACAGTTAAGCCTATCTAGTGACAACCCATCATAGGCTAGCTGGGTGATCTTGCAACTTGTATCATGCCGGAGTTTGATTTTCACCATAGGGTTTCATTGATCGCTTACTCGGCAACTTGTATGAAGCAGGATTTCTACTTTCCCCTTAGCGCTTCATTGATTGTGTACTCTTGAGTGTAGCTCGGGCTGAGAATGACGCAGCCATGGGAAAGTTGACAGTTAAGCCTATCTAGTGACAACCCATCATAGGCTAGCTGGGTGATCTTGCAACTTGTACCATGTCGGAGTTTGATTTTCCCCATAGGGTTTCATTGATCGTGTACTCTTGAGTGTAGCTCGGGCTGAGAAGGTCGCAGCCATGGGAAAGTTGACAGTTAAGCCTATCTAGTGACAGCCCATCATAGGCTAGCTGGGTGATCTTGCAACTTGTACCATGTCGGAGTTTGATTTTCCCCATAGGGTTTCATTGATCGCTTACTCGTGAGTGTAGCACGGGCTGAGAAGGTCGCTGCCATGGGAAAGTTGACAGTTAAGCCTATCTAGTGACAACCCATCATAGGTTAGCTGGGTGATCTTGCAACTTGTATCATGCCGGAGTTTGATTTTCACCATAGGGTTTCATTGACCGCTTACTCGGCAACTTGTATGAAGCAGGATTTCTACTTTCCCCTTAGCGCTTCATTGATCGTGTACTCTTGAGTATAGCTCGGGCTGAGAATGACGCAGCCATGGGAAAGTTGACAGTTAAGCCTATCTAGTGACAGCCCATCATAGGCTAGCTGGGTGATCTTGTAACTTGTACCATGTCGGAGTTTGATTTTCCCCATAGGGTTTCATTGATCGTGTACTCTTGAGTGTAGCTCGGGCTGAGAAGGTCGCAGCCATGGGAAAGTTGACAGTTAAGCCTATCTAGTGACAGCCCATCATAGGCTAGCTGGGTGATCTTGCAACTTGTACCATGTCGGAGTTTGATTTTCCCCATAGGGTTTCATTGATCGCTTACTCGTGAGTGTAGCACGGGCTGAGAAGGTCGCTGCCATGGGAAAGTTGACAGTTAAGCCTATCTAGTGACAACCCATAATAGGCTAGCTGGGTGATCTTGCAACTTGTATCATGCCGGAGTTTGATTTTCACCATAGGGTTTCATTGATCGCTTACTCGGCAACTTGT
Organism: Leptodactylus fuscus; assembly: GCF_031893055.1. Lineage (NCBI taxonomy): Eukaryota > Metazoa > Chordata > Amphibia > Anura > Leptodactylidae > Leptodactylus > Leptodactylus fuscus. Next base: position 48,417 of record NW_027440402.1, read on the forward strand.
ATGAGGCAGGATTTCTACTTTCCCCTTAGCGCTTCATTGATTGTGTACTCTTGAGTGTAGCTCGGGCTGAGAATGACGCAGCCATGGGAAAGTTGACGGTTAAGCCTATCTAGTGACAACCCATCATAGGCTAGCTGGGTGATCTTGCAACTTGTACCATGTCGGAGTTTGATTTTCCCCATAGGGTTTCATTGATCGTGTACTCTTGAGTGTAGCTCGGGCTGAGAAGGTCGCAGCCATGGGAAAGTTGACAGTTAAGCCTATCTAGTGACAGCCCATCATAGGCTAGCTGGGTGATCTTGCAACTTGTACCATGTCGGAGTTTTATTTTCCCCATAGGGTTTCATTGATCGCTTACTCGTGAGTGTAGCACGGGCTGAGAACGTCGCTGCCATGGGAAAGTTGACAGTTAAGCCTATCTAGTGACAACCCATCATAGGCTAGCTGGGTGATCTTGCAACTTGTATCATGCCGGAGTTTGATTTTCACCATAGGGTTTCATTGACCGCTTACTCGGCAACTTGTATGAAGCAGGATTTCTACTTTCCCCTTAGCGCTTCATTGATCGTGTACTCTTGAGTATAGCTCGGGCTGAGAATGACGCAGCCATGGGAAAGTTGACAGTTAAGCCTATCTAGTGACAGCCCATCATAGGCTAGCTGGGTGATCTTGCAACTTGTACCATGTCGGAGTTTGATTTTCCCCATAGGGTTTCATTGATCGTGTACTCTTGAGTGTAGCTCGGGCTGAGAAGGTCGCAGCCATTGGAAAGTTGACAGTTAAGCCTATCTAGTGACAGCCCATCATAGGCTAGCTGGGTGATCTTGCAACTTGTACCATGTCGGAGTTTGATTTTCCCCATAGGGTTTCATTGATCGCTTACTCGTGAGTGTAGCACGGGCTGAGAAGGTCGCTGCCATGGGAAAGTTGACAGTTAAGCCTATCTAGTGACAACCCATCATAGGCTAGCTGGGTGATCTTGCAACTTGTATCATGCCGGAGTTTGATTTTCACCATAGGGTTTCATTGATCGCTTACTCGGCAACTTGTATGAAGCAGGATTTCTACTTTCCCCTTAGCGCTTCATTAATCGTCTACTCTTGAGTGTAGCTCGGGCTGAGAATGACGCAGCCATGGGAAAGTTGACAGTTAAGCCTATCTAGTGACAGCCCATCATAGGCTAGCTGGGTGATCTTGCAACTTGTACCATGTCGGAGTTTGATTTTCCCCATAGGGTTTCATTGATCGGGTACTCTTGAGTGTAGCTCGGGCTGAGAAGGTCGCAGCCATGGGAAAGTTGACAGTTAAGCCTATCTAGTGACAGCCCATCATAGGCTAGCTGGGTGATCTTGCAACTTGTACCATGTCGGAATTTGATTTTCCCCATAGGGTTTCATTGATCGCTTACTCGTGAGTGTAGCACGGGCTGAGAATGACGCAGCCATGGGAAAGTTGACAGTTAAGCCTATCTAGTGACAACCCATCATAGGCTAGCTGGGTGATCTTGCAACTTGTACCATGTCGGAGTTTGATTTTCCCCATAGGGTTTCATTGATCGTGTACTCTTGAGTGTAGCTCGGGCTGAGAAGGTCGCAGCCATGGGAAAGTTGACAGTTAAGCCTATCTAGTGACAGCCCATCATAGGCTAGCTGGGTGATCTTGCAACTTGTACCATGTCGGAGTTTGATTTTCCCCATAGGGTTTCATTGATCGCTTACTCGTGAGTGTAGCACGGGCTGAGAAGGTCGCTGCCATGGGAAAGTTGACAGTTAAGCCTATCTAGTGACAACCCATCATAGGTTAGCTGGGTGATCTTGCAACTTGTATCATGCCGGAGTTTGATTTTCACCATAGGGTTTCATTGACCGCTTACTCGGCAACTTGTATGAAGCAGGATTTCTACTTTCCCCTTAGCGCTTCATTGATCGTGTACTCTTGAGTATAGCTCGGGCTGAGAATGACGCAGCCATGGGAAAGTTGACAGTTAAGCCTATCTAGTGACAGCCCATCATAGGCTAGCTGGGTGATCTTGTAACTTGTACCATGTCGGAGTTTGATTTTCCCCATAGGGTTTCATTGATCGTGTACTCTTGAGTGTAGCTCGGGCTGAGAAGGTCGCAGCCATGGGAAAGTTGACAGTTAAGCCTATCTAGTGACAGCCCATCATAGGCTAGCTGGGTGATCTTGCAACTTGTACCATGTCGGAGTTTGATTTTCCCCATAGGGTTTCATTGATCGCTTACTCGTGAGTGTAGCACGGGCTGAGAAGGTCGCTGCCATGGGAAAGTTGACAGTTAAGCCTATCTAGTGACAACCCATAATAGGCTAGCTGGGTGATCTTGCAACTTGTATCATGCCGGAGTTTGATTTTCACCATAGGGTTTCATTGATCGCTTACTCGGCAACTTGTATGAGGCAGGATTTCTACTTTCCCCTTAGCGCTTCATTGATTGTGTACTCTTGAGTGTAGCTCGGGCTGAGAATGACGCAGCCATGGGAAAGTTGACGGTTAAGCCTATCTAGTGACAACCCATCATAGGCTAGCTGGGTGATCTTGCAACTTGTACCATGTCGGAGTTTGATTTTCCCCATAGGGTTTCATTGATCGTGTACTCTTGAGTGTAGCTCGGGCTGAGAAGGTCGCAGCCATGGGAAAGTTGACAGTTAAGCCTATCTAGTGACAGCCCATCATAGGCTAGCTGGGTGATCTTGCAACTTGTACCATGTCGGAGTTTTATTTTCCCCATAGGGTTTCATTGATCGCTTACTCGTGAGTGTAGCACGGGCTGAGAACGTCGCTGCCATGGGAAAGTTGACAGTTAAGCCTATCTAGTGACAACCCATCATAGGCTAGCTGGGTGATCTTGCAACTTGTATCATGCCGGAGTTTGATTTTCACCATAGGGTTTCATTGACCGCTTACTCGGCAACTTGTATGAAGCAGGATTTCTACTTTCCCCTTAGCGCTTCATTGATCGTGTACTCTTGAGTATAGCTCGGGCTGAGAATGACGCAGCCATGGGAAAGTTGACAGTTAAGCCTATCTAGTGACAGCCCATCATAGGCTAGCTGGGTGATCTTGCAACTTGTACCATGTCGGAGTTTGATTTTCCCCATAGGGTTTCATTGATCGTGTACTCTTGAGTGTAGCTCGGGCTGAGAAGGTCGCAGCCATTGGAAAGTTGACAGTTAAGCCTATCTAGTGACAGCCCATCATAGGCTAGCTGGGTGATCTTGCAACTTGTACCATGTCGGAGTTTGATTTTCCCCATAGGGTTTCATTGATCGCTTACTCGTGAGTGTAGCACGGGCTGAGAAGGTCGCTGCCATGGGAAAGTTGACAGTTAAGCCTATCTAGTGACAACCCATCATAGGCTAGCTGGGTGATCTTGCAACTTGTATCATGCCGGAGTTTGATTTTCACCATAGGGTTTCATTGATCGCTTACTCGGCAACTTGTATGAAGCAGGATTTCTACTTTCCCCTTAGCGCTTCATTAATCGTCTACTCTTGAGTGTAGCTCGGGCTGAGAATGACGCAGCCATGGGAAAGTTGACAGTTAAGCCTATCTAGTGACAGCCCATCATAGGCTAGCTGGGTGATCTTGCAACTTGTACCATGTCGGAGTTTGATTTTCCCCATAGGGTTTCATTGATCGGGTACTCTTGAGTGTAGCTCGGGCTGAGAAGGTCGCAGCCATGGGAAAGTTGACAGTTAAGCCTATCTAGTGACAGCCCATCATAGGCTAGCTGGGTGATCTTGCAACTTGTACCATGTCGGAATTTGATTTTCCCCATAGGGTTTCATTGATCGCTTACTCGTGAGTGTAGCACGGGCTGAGAATGACGCAGCCATGGGAAAGTTGACAGTTAAGCCTATCTAGTGACAACCCATCATAGGCTAGCTGGGTGATCTTGCAACTTGTACCATGTCGGAGTTTGATTTTCCCCATAGGGTTTCACTGATCGCTTACTCGTGAGTGTAGCACGGGCTGAGAAGGTCGCTGCCATGGGAAAGTTGACAGTTAAGCCTATCTAGTGACAACCCATCATAGGTTAGCTGGGTGATCTTGCAACTTGTATCATGCCGGAGTTTGATTTTCACCATAGGGTTTCATTGATCGCTTACTCGGCAACTTGTATGAAGCAGGATTTCTACTTTCCCCTTAGCGCTTCATTGATTGTGTACTCTTGAGTGTAGCTCGGGCTGAGAATGACGCAGCCATGGGAAGGTTGACAGTTAAGCCTATCTAGTGACAACCCATCATAGGCTAGCTGGGTGATCTTGCAACTTGTACCATGTCGGAGTTTGATTTTCCCCATAGGGTTTCATTGATCGTGTACTCTTGAGTGTAGCTCGGGCTGAGAAGGTCGCAGCCATGGGAAAGTTGACAGTTAAGCCTATCTAGTGACAGCCCATCATAGGCTAGCTGGGTGATCTTGCAACTTGTACCATGTCGGAGTTTGATTTTCCCCATAGGGTTTCATTGATCGCTTACTCGTGAGTGTAGCACGGGCTGAGAAGGTCGCTGCCATGGGAAAGTTGACAGTTAAGCCTATCTAGTGACAACCCATCATAGGCTAGCTGGGTGATCTTGCAACTTGTACCATGTCGGAGTTTGATTTTCCCCATAGGGTTTCATTGATCGTGTACTCTTGAGTGTAGCTCGGGCTGAGAAGGTCGCAGCCATGGGAAAGTTGACAGTTAAGCCTATCTAGTGACAGCCCATCATAGGCTAGCTGGGTGATCTTGCAACTTGTACCATGTCGGAGTTTGATTTTCCCCATAGGGTTTCATTGATCGCTTACTCGTGAGTGTAGCACGGGCTGAGAAGGTCGCTGCCATGGGAAAGTTGACAGTTAAGCCTATCTAGTGACAACCCATCATAGGCTAGCTGGGTGATCTTGCAACTTGTATCATGCCGGAGTTTGATTTTCACCATAGGGTTTCATTGACCGCTTACTCGGCAACTTGTATGAAGCAGGATTTCTACTTTCCCCTTAGCGCTTCATTGATCGTGTACTCTTGAGTATAGCTCGGGCTGAGAATGACGCAGCCATGGGAAAGTTGACAGTTAAGCCTATCTAGTGACAGCCCATCATAGGCTAGCTGGGTGATCTTGCAACTTGTACCATGTCGGAGTTTGATTTTCCCCATAGGGTTTCATTGATCGCTTACTCGTGAGTGTAGCACGGGCTGAGAAGGTCGCTGCCATGGGAAAGTTGACAGGTAAGCCTATCTAGTGACAACCCATCATAGGCTAGCTGGGTGATCTTGCAACTTGTATCATGCCGGAGTTTGATTTTCACCATAGGGTTTCATTGATCGCTTACTCGGCAACTTGTATGAAGCAGGATTTCTACTTTCCCCTTAGCGCTTCATTGATTGTGTACTCTTGAGTGTAGCTCGGGCTGAGAATGACGCAGCCATGGGAAAGTTGACAGTTAAGCCTATCTAGTGACAGCCCATCATAGGCTAGCTGGGTGATCTTGCAACTTGTACCATGTCGGAGTTTGATTTTCCCCATAGGGTTTCATTGATCGTGTACTCTTGAGTGTAGCTCGGGCTGAGAAGGTCGCAGCCATGGGAAAGTTGACAGTTAAGCCTATCTAGTGACAGCCCATCATAGGCTAGCTGGGTGATCTTGCAACTTGTACCATGTCGGAGTTTGATTTTCCCCATAGGGTTTCATTGATCGCTTACTCGTGAGTGTAGCACGGGCTGAGAACGTCGCTGCCATGGGAAAGTTGACAGTTAAGCCTATCTAGTGACAACCCATCATAGGCTAGCTGGGTGATCTTGCAACTTGTATCATGCCGGAGTTTGATTTTCACCATAGGGTTTCATTGACCGCTTACTCGGCAACTTGTATGAAGCAGGATTTCTACTTTCCCCTTAGCGCTTCATTGATCGTGTACTCTTGAGTATAGCTCGGGCTGAGAATGACGCAGCCATGGGAAAGTTGACAGTTAAGCCTATCTAGTGACAGCCCATCATAGGCTAGCTGGGTGATCTTGCAACTTGTACCATGTCGGAGTTTGATTTTCCCCATAGGGTTTCATTGATCGCTTACTCGTGAGTGTAGCACGGGCTGAGAAGGTCGCTGCCATGGGAAAGTTGACAGGTAAGCCTATCTAGTGACAACCCATCATAGGCTAGCTGGGTGATCTTGCAACTTGTATCATGCCGGAGTTTGATTTTCACCATAGGGTTTCATTGATCGCTTACTCGGCAACTTGTATGAAGCAGGATTTCTACTTTCCCCTTAGCGCTTCATTGATTGTGTACTCTTGAGTGTAGCTCGGGCTGAGAATGACGCAGCCATGGGAAAGTTGACAGTTAAGCCTATCTAGTGACAGCCCATCATAGGCTAGCTGGGTGATCTTGCAACTTGTACCATGTCGGAGTTTGATTTTCCCCATAGGGTTTCATTGATCGTGTACTCTTGAGTGTAGCTCGGGCTGAGAAGGTCGCAGCCATGGGAAAGTTGACAGTTAAGCCTATCTAGTGACAGCCCATCATAGGCTAGCTGGGTGATCTTGCAACTTGTACCATGCCGGAGTTTGATTTTCCCCATAGGGTTTCATTGATCGCTTACTCGTGAGTGTAGCACGGGCTGAGAAGGTCGCTGCCATGGGAAAGTTGACAGTTAAGCCTATCTAGTGACAACCCATCATAGGCTAGCTGGGTGATCTTGCAACTTGTATCATGCCGGAGTTTGATTTTCACCATAGGGTTTCATTGACCGCTTACTCGGCAACTTGTATGAAGCAGGATTTCTACTTTCCCCTTAGCGCTTCATTGATTGTGTACTCTTGAGTGTAGCTCGGGCTGAGAATGACGCAGCCATGGGAAAGTTGACAGTTAAGCCTATCTAGTGACAACCCATCATAGGCTAGCTGGGTGATCTTGCAACTTGTACCATGTCGGAGTTTGATTTTCCCCATAGGGTTTCATTGATCGTGTACTCTTGAGTGTAGCTCGGGCTGAGAAGGTCGCAGCAATGGGAAAGTTGACAGTTAATCCTATCTAGTGACAGCCCATCATAGGCTAGCTGGGTGATCTTGCAACTTGTACCATGTCGGAGTTTGATTTTCCCCATAGGGTTTCATTGATCGCTTACTCGTGAGTGTAGCACGGGCTGAGAAGGTCGCTGCCATGGGAAAGTTGACAGTTAAGCCTATCTAGTGACAACCCATCATAGGCTAGCTGGGTGATCTTGCAACTTGTATCATGCCGGAGTTTGATTTTCACCATAGGGTTTCATTGACCGCTTACTCGGCAACTTGTGTGAAGCAGGATTTCTACTTTCCCCTTAGCGCTTCATTGATCGTGTACTCTTGAGTATAGCTCGGGCTGAGAATGACGCAGCCATGGGAAAGTTGACAGTTAAGCCTATCTAGTGACAGCCCATCATAGGCTAGCTGGGTGATCTTGCAACTTGTACCATGTCGGAGTTTGATTTTCCCCATAGGGTTTCATTGATCGTGTACTCTTGAGTGTAGCTCGGGCTGAGAAGGTCGCTGCCATGGGAAAGTTGACAGTTAAGCCTATCTAGTGACAACCCATCATAGGCTAGCTGGGTGATCTTGCAACTTGTATCATGCCGGAGTTTGATTTTCACCATAGGGTTTCATTGATCGCTTACTCGGCAACTTGTATGAAGCAGGATTTCTACTTTCCCCTTAGCGCTTCATTGATCGTGTACTCTTGAGTGTAGCTCGGGCTGAGAATGACGCAGCCATGGGAAAGTTGACAGTTAAGCCTATCTAGTGACAGCCCATCATAGGCTAGCTGGGTGATCTTGCAACTTGTACCATGTCGGAGTTTGATTTTCCCCATAGGGTTTCATTGATCGCTTACTCGTGAGTGTAGCACGGGCTGAGAAGGTCGCTGCCATGGAAAAGTTGACAGTTAAGCCTATCTAGTGACAACCCATCATAGGCTAGCTGGGTGATCTTGCAACTTGTATCATGCCGGAGTTTGATTTTCACCATAGGGTTTCATTGATCGCTTACTCGGCAACTTGTATGAAGCAGGATTTCTACTTTCCCCTTAGCGCTTCATTGATTGTGTACTCTTGAGTGTAGCTCGGGCTGAGAATGACGCAGCCATGGGAAAGTTGACAGTTAAGCCTATCTAGTGACAACCCATCATAGGCTAGCTGGGTGATCTTGCAACTTGTACCATGTCGGAGTTTGATTTTCCCCATAGGGTTTCATTGATCGTGTACTCTTGAGTGTAGCTCGGGCTGAGAAGGTCGCAGCCATGGGAAAGTTGACAGTTAAGCCTATCTAGTGACAGCCCATCATAGGCTAGCTGGGTGATCTTGCAACTTGTACCATGTCGGAGTTTGATTTTCCCCATAGGGTTTCATTGATCGCTTACTCGTGAGTGTAGCACGGGCTGAGAAGGTCGCTGCCTTTGGAAAGTTGACAGTTAAGCCTATCTAGTGACAACCCATCATAGGCTAGCTGGGTGATCTTGCAACTTGTATCATGCCGGAGTTTGATTTTCACCATAGGGTTTCATTGACCGCTTACTCGGCAACTTGTGTGAAGCAGGATTTCTACTTTCCCCTTAGCGCTTCATTGATCGTGTACTCTTGAGTATAGCTCGGGCTGAGAATGACGCAGCCATGGGAAAGTTGACAGTTAAGCCTATCTAGTGACAGCCCATCATAGGCTAGCTGGGTGATCTTGCAACTTGTACCATGTCGGAGTTTGATTTTCCCCATAGGGTTTCATTGATCGCTTACTCGTGAGTGTAGCACGGGCTGAGAAGGTCGCTGCCATGGGAAAGTTGACAGGTAAGCCTATCTAGTGACAACCCATCATAGGCTAGCTGGGTGATCTTGCAACTTGTATCATGCCGGAGTTTGATTTTCACCATAGGGTTTCATTGATCGCTTACTCGGCAACTTGTATGAAGCAGGATTTCTACTTTCCCCTTAGCGCTTCATTGATTGTGTACTCTTGAGTGTAGCTCGGGCTGAGAATGACGCAGCCATGGGAAAGTTGACAGTTAAGCCTATCTAGTGACAACCCATCATAGGCTAGCTGGGTGATCTTGCAACTTGTACCATGTCGGAGTTTGATTTTCCCCATAGGGTTTCATTGATCGTGTACTCTTGAGTGTAGCTCGGGCTGAGAAGGTCGCAGCCATGGGAAAGTTGACAGTTAAGCCTATCTAGTGACAGCCCATCATAGGCTAGCTGGGTGATCTTGCAACTTGTACCATGTCGGAGTTTGATTTTCCCCATAGGGTTTCATTGATCGCTTACTCGTGAGTGTAGCACGGGCTGAGAAGGTCGCTGCCATGGGAAAGTTGACAGTTAAGCCTATCTAGTGACAACCCATCATAGGTTAGCTGGGTGATCTTGCAACTTGTATCATGCCGGAGTTTGATTTTCACCATAGGGTTTCATTGACCGCTTACTCGGCAACTTGTATGAAGCAGGATTTCTACTTTCCCCTTAGCGCTTCATTGATCGTGTACTCTTGAGTATAGCTCGGGCTGAGAATGACGCAGCCATGGGAAAGTTGACAGTTAAGCCTATCTAGTGACAGCCCATCATAGGCTAGCTGGGTGATCTTGCAACTTGTACCATGTCGGAGTTTGATTTTCCCCATAGGGTTTCATTGATCGTGTACTCTTGAGTGTAGCTCGGGCTGAGAAGGTCGCAGCCATGGGAAAGTTGACAGTTAAGCCTATCTAGTGACAGCCCATCATAGGCTAGCTGGGTGATCTTGCAACTTGTACCATGTCGGAGTTTGATTTTCCCCATAGGGTTTCATTGATCGCTTACTCGTGAGTGTAGCACGGGCTGAGAAGGTCGCTGCCATGGGAAAGTTGACAGTTAAGCCTATCTAGTGACAACCCATCATAGGCTAGCTGGGTGATCTTGCAACTTGTATCATGCCGGAGTTTGATTTTCACCATAGGGTTTCATTGATCGCTTACTCGGCAACTTGTATGAAGCAGGATTTCTACTTTCCCCTTAGCGCTTCATTGATTGTGTACTCTTGAGTGTAGCTCGGGCTGAGAATGACGCAGCCATGGGAAGGTTGACAGTTAAGCCTATCTAGTGACAACCCATCATAGGCTAGCTGGGTGATCTTGCAACTTGTACCATGTCGGAGTTTGATTTTCCCCATAGGGTTTCATTGATCGTGTACTCTTGAGTGTAGCTCGGGCTGAGAAGGTCGCAGCCATGGGAAAGTTGACAGTTAAGCCTATCTAGTGACAGCCCATCATAGGCTAGCTGGGTCATCTTGCAACTTGTACCATGTCGGAGTTTGATTTTCCCCATAGGGTTTCATTGATCGCTTACTCGTGAGTGTAGCACGGGCTGAGAACGTCGCTGCCATGGGAAAGTTGACAGTTAAGCCTATCTAGTGACAACCCATCATAGGCTAGCTGGGTGATCTTGCAACTTGTATCATGCCGGAGTTTGATTTTCACCATAGGGTTTCATTGACCGCTTACTCGGCAACTTGTATGAAGCAGGATTTCTACTTTCCCCTTAGCGCTTCATTGATCGTGTACTCTTGAGTATAGCTCGGGCTGAGAATGACGCAGCCATGGGAAAGTTGACAGTTAAGCCTATCTAGTGACAGCCCATCATAGGCTAGCTGGGTGATCTTGCAACTTGTACCATGTCGGAGTTTGATTTTCCCCATAGGGTTTCATTGATCGCTTACTCGTGAGTGTAGCACGGGCTGAGAAGGTCGCTGCCATGGGAAAGTTGACAGGTAAGCCTATCTAGTGACAACCCATCATAGGCTAGCTGGGTGATCTTGCAACTTGTATCATGCCGGAGTTTGATTTTCACCATAGGGTTTCATTGATCGCTTACTCGGCAACTTGTATGAAGCAGGATTTCTACTTTCCCCTTAGCGCTTCATTGATTGTGTACTCTTGAGTGTAGCTCGGGCTGAGAATGACGCAGCCATGGGAAAGTTGACAGTTAAGCCTATCTAGTGACAGCCCATCATAGGTTAGCTGGGTGATCTTGCAACTTGTACCATGTCGGAGTTTGATTTTCCCCATAGGGTTTCATTGATCGTGTACTCTTGAGTGTAGCTCGGGCTGAGAAGGTCGCAGCCATGGGAAAGTTGACAGTTAAGCCTATCTAGTGACAGCCCATCATAGGCTAGCTGGGTGATCTTGCAACTTGTACCATGTCGGAGTTTGATTTTCCCCATAGGGTTTCATTGATCGCTTACTCGTGAGTGTAGCACGGGCTGAGAAGGTCGCTGCCATGGGAAAGTTGACAGTTAAGCCTATCTAGTGACAACCCATCATAGGCTAGCTGGGTGATCTTGCAACTTGTATCATGCCGGAGTTTGATTTTCACCATAGGGTTTCATTGACCGCTTACTCGGCAACTTGTATGAAGCAGGATTTCTACTTTCCCCTTAGCGCTTCATTGATTGTGTACTCTTGAGTGTAGCTCGGGCTGAGAATGACGCAGCCATGGGAAAGTTGACAGTTAAGCCTATCTAGTGACAACCCATCATAGGCTAGCTGGGTGATCTTGCAACTTGTACCATGTCGGAGTTTGATTTTCCCCATAGGGTTTCATTGATCGTGTACTCTTGAGTGTAGCTCGGGCTGAGAAGGTCGCAGCCATGGGAAAGTTGACAGTTAAGCCTATCTAGTGACAGCCCATCATAGGCTAGCTGGGTGATCTTGCAACTTGTACCATGTCGGAGTTTGATTTTCCCCATAGGGTTTCATTGATCGCTTACTCGTGAGTGTAGCACGGGCTGAGAAGGTCGCTGCCATGGGAAAGTTGACAGTTAAGCCTATCTAGTGACAACCCATCATAGGTTAGCTGGGTGATCTTGCAACTTGTATCATGCCGGAGTTTGATTTTCACCATAGGGTTTCATTGACCGCTTACTCGGCAACTTGTATGAAGCAGGATTTCTACTTTCCCCTTAGCGCTTCATTGATCGTGTACTCTTGAGTATAGCTCGGGCTGAGAATGACGCAGCCATGGGAAAGTTGACAGTTAAGCCTATCTAGTGACAGCCCATCATAGGCTAGCTGGGTGATCTTGCAACTTGTACCATGTCGGAGTTTGATTTTCCCCATAGGGTTTCATTGATCGTGTACTCTTGAGTGTAGCTCGGGCTGAGAAGGTCGCAGCCATGGGAAAGTTGACAGTTAAGCCTATCTAGTGACAGCCCATCATAGGCTAGCTGGGTGATCTTGCAACTTGTACCATGTCGGAGTTTGATTTTCCCCATAGGGTTTCATTGATCGCTTACTCGTGAGTGTAGCACGGGCTGAGAAGGTCGCTGCCATGGGAAAGTTGACAGTTAAGCCTATCTAGTGACAACCCATCATAGGCTAGCTGGGTGATCTTGCAACTTGTATCATGCCGGAGTTTGATTTTCACCATAGGGTTTCATTGATCGCTTACTCGGCAACTTGTATGAAGCAGGATTTCTACTTTCCCCTTAGCGCTTCATTGATTGTGTACTCTTGAGTGTAGCTCGGGCTGAGAATGACGCAGCCATGGGAAGGTTGACAGTTAAGCCTATCTAGTGACAACCCATCATAGGCTAGCTGGGTGATCTTGCAACTTGTACCATGTCGGAGTTTGATTTTCCCCATAGGGTTTCATTGATCGTGTACTCTTGAGTGTAGCTCGGGCTGAGAAGGTCGCAGCCATGGGAAAGTTGACAGTTAAGCCTATCTAGTGACAGCCCATCATAGGCTAGCTGGGTGATCTTGCAACTTGTACCATGTCGGAGTTTGATTTTCCCCATAGGGTTTCATTGATCGCTTACTCGTGAGTGTAGCACGGGCTGAGAACGTCGCTGCCATGGGAAAGTTGACAGTTAAGCCTATCTAGTGACAACCCATCATAGGCTAGCTGGGTGATCTTGCAACTTGTATCATGCCGGAGTTTGATTTTCACCATAGGGTTTCATTGACCGCTTACTCGGCAACTTGTATGAAGCAGGATTTCTACTTTCCCCTTAGCGCTTCATTGATCGTGTACTCTTGAGTATAGCTCGGGCTGAGAATGACGCAGCCATGGGAAAGTTGACAGTTAAGCCTATCTAGTGACAGCCCATCATAGGCTAGCTGGGTGATCTTGCAACTTGTACCATGTCGGAGTTTGATTTTCCCCATAGGGTTTCATTGATCGCTTACTCGTGAGTGTAGCACGGGCTGAGAAGGTCGCTGCCATGGGAAAGTTGACAGGTAAGCCTATCTAGTGACAACCCATCATAGGCTAGCTGGGTGATCTTGCAACTTGTATCATGCCGGAGTTTGATTTTCACCATAGGGTTTCATTGATCGCTTATTTGGCAACTTGTATGAAGCAGGATTTCTACTTTCCCCTTAGCGCTTCATTGATTGTGTACTCTTGAGTGTAGCTCGGGCTGAGAATGACGCAGCCATGGGAAAGTTGACAGTTAAGCCTATCTAGTGACAGCCCATCATAGGCTAGCTGGGTGATCTTGCAACTTGTACCATGTCGGAGTTTGATTTTCCCCATAGGGTTTCATTGATCGTGTACTCTTGAGTGTAGCTCGGGCTGAGAAGGTCGCAGCCATGGGAAAGTTGACAGTTAAGCCTATCTAGTGACAGCCCATCATAGGCTAGCTGGGTGATCTTGCAACTTGTACCATGTCGGAGTTTGATTTTCCCCATAGGGTTTCATTGATCGCTTACTCGTGAGTGTAGCACGGGCTGAGAAGGTCGCTGCCATGGGAAAGTTGACAGTTAAGCCTATCTAGTGACAACCCATCATAGGCTAGCTGGGTGATCTTGCAACTTGTATCATGCCGGAGTTTGATTTTCACCATAGGGTTTCATTGACCGCTTACTCGGCAACTTGTATGAAGCAGGATTTCTACTTTCCCCTTAGCGCTTCATTGATTGTGTACTCTTGAGTGTAGCTCGGGCTGAGAATGACGCAGCCATGGGAAAGTTGACAGTTAAGCCTATCTAGTGACAACCCATCATAGGCTAGCTGGGTGATCTTGCAACTTGTACCATGTCGGAGTTTGATTTTCCCCATAGGGTTTCATTGATCGTGTACTCTTGAGTGTAGCTCGGGCTGAGAAGGTCGCAGCCATGGGAAAGTTGACAGTTAAGCCTATCTAGTGACAGCCCATCATAGGCTAGCTGGGTGATCTTGCAACTTGTACCATGTCGGAGTTTGATTTTCCCCATAGGGTTTCATTGATCGCTTACTCGTGAGTGTAGCACGGGCTGAGAAGGTCGCTGCCATGGGAAAGTTGACAGTTAAGCCTATCTAGTGACAACCCATCATAGGCTAGCTGGGTGATCTTGCAACTTGTATCATGCCGGAGTTTGATTTTCACCATAGGGTTTCATTGACCGCTTACTCGGCAACTTGTGTGAAGCAGGATTTCTACTTTCCCCTTAGCGCTTCATTGATCGTGTACTCTTGAGTATAGCTCGGGCTGAGAATGACGCAGCCATGGGAAAGTTGACAGTTAAGCCTATCTAGTGACAGCCCATCATAGGCTAGCTGGGTGATCTTGCAACTTGTACCATGTCGGAGTTTGATTTTCCCCATAGGGTTTCATTGATCGTGTACTCTTGAGTGTAGCTCGGGCTGAGAAGGTCGCAGCCATGGGAAAGTTGACAGTTAAGCCTATCTAGTGACAGCCCATCATAGGCTAGCTGGGTGATCTTGCAGCTTGTACCATGTCGGAGTTTGATTTTCCCCATAGGGTTTCATTGATCGCTTACTCGTGAGTGTAGCACGGGCTGAGAAGGTCGCTGCCATGGGAAAGTTGACAGTTAAGCCTATCTAGTGACAACCCATAATAGGCTAGCTGGGTGATCTTGCAACTTGTATCATGCCGGAGTTTGATTTTCACCATAGGGTTTCATTGATCGCTTACTCGGCAACTTGTATGAAGCAGGATTTTTACTTTCCCCTTAGCGCTTCATTGATCGTGTACTCTTGAGTGTAGCTCGGGCTGAGAAGGTCGCAGCCATGGGAAAGTTGACAGTTAAGCCTATCTAGTGACAGCCCATCATAGGCTAGCTGGGTGATCTTGCAACTTGTACCATGTCGGAGTTTGATTTTCCCCATAGGGTTTCATTGATCGCTTACTCGTGAGTGTAGCACGGGCTGAGAAGGTCGCTGCCATGGGAAAGTTGACAGTTAAGCCTATCTAGTGACAACCCATCATAGGCTAGCTGGGTGATCTTGCAACTTGTATCATGCCGGAGTTTGATTTTCACCATAGGGTTTCATTGATCGCTTACTCGGCAACTTGTATGAAGCAGGATTTCTACTTTCCCCTTAGCGCTTCATTGATTGTGTACTCTTGAGTGTAGCTCGGGCTGAGAATGACGCAGCCATGGGAAAGTTGACAGTTAAGCCTATCTAGTGACAACCCATCATAGGCTAGCTGGGTGATCTTGCAACTTGTACCATGTCGGAGTTTGATTTTCCCCATAGGGTTTCATTGATCGTGTACTCTTGAGTGTAGCTCGGGCTGAGAAGGTCGCAGCCATGGGAAAGTTGACAGTTAAGCCTATCTAGTGACAGCCCATCATAGGCTAGCTGGGTGATCTTGCAACTTGTACCATGTCGGAGTTTGATTTTCCCCATAGGGTTTCATTGATCGCTTACTCGTGAGTGTAGCACGGGCTGAGAAGGTCGCTGCCATGGGAAAGTTGACAGTTAAGCCTATATAGTGACAACCCATCATAGGCTAGCTGGGTGATCTTGCAACTTGTATCATGCCGGAGTTTGATTTTCACCATAGGGTTTCATTGACCGCTTACTCGGCAACTTGTATGAAGCAGGATTTCTACTTTCCCCTTAGCGCTTCATTGATTGTGTACTCTTGAGTGTAGCTCGGGCTGAGAATGACGCAGCCATGGGAAAGTTGACAGTTAAGCCTATCTAGTGACAACCCATCATAGGCTAGCTGGGAGATCTTGCAACTTGTACCATGTCGGAGTTTGATTTTCCCCATAGGGTTTCATTGATCGTGTACTCTTGAGTGTAGCTCTGGCTAAGAAGGTCGCAGCCATGGGAAAGTTGACAGTTAAGCCTATCTAGTGACAGCCCATCATAGGCTAGCTGGGTGATCTTGCAACTTGTACCATGTCGGAGTTTGATTTTCCCCATAGGGTTTCATTGATCGCTTACTCGTGAGTGTAGCACGGGCTGAGAAGGTCGCTGCCATGGGAAAGTTGACAGTTAAGCCTATCTAGTGACAACCCATCATAGGTTAGCTGGGTGATCTTGCAACTTGTATCATGCCGGAGTTTGATTTTCACCATAGGGTTTCATTGACCGCTTACTCGGCAACTTGTATGAAGCAGGATTTCTACTTTCCCCTTAGCGCTTCATTGATCGTGTACTCTTGAGTGTAGCTCGGGCTGAGAATGACGCAGCCATGGGAAAGTTGACAGTTAAGCCTATCTAGTGACAGCCCATCATAGGCTAGCTGGGTGATCTTGCAACTTGTACCATGTCGGAGTTTGATTTTCCCCATAGGGTTTCATTGATCGCTTACTCGTGAGTGTAGCACGGGCTGAGAAGGTCGCTGCCATGGAAAAGTTGACAGTTAAGCCTATCTAGTGACAACCCATCATAGGCTAGCTGGGTGATCTTGCAACTTGTATCATGCCGGAGTTTGATTTTCACCATAGCGTTTCATTGATCGCTTACTCGGCAACTTGTATGAAGCAGGATTTCTACTTTCCCCTTAGCGCTTCATTGATTGTGTACTCTTGAGTGTAGCTCGGGCTGAGAATGACGCAGCCATGGGAAAGTTGACAGTTAAGCCTATCTAGTGACAACCCATCATAGGCTAGCTGGGTGATCTTGCAACTTGTACCATGTCGGAGTTTGATTTTCCCCATAGGGTTTCATTGATCGTGTACTCTTGAGTGTAGCTCGGGCTGAGAAGGTCGCAGCCATGGGAAAGTTGACAGTTAAGCCTATCTAGTGACAGCCCATCATAGGCTAGCTGGGTGATCTTGCAACTTGTACCATGTCGGAGTTTGATTTTCCCCATAGGGTTTCATTGATCGCTTACTCGTGAGTGTAGCACGGGCTGAGAAGGTCGCTGCCTTTGGAAAGTTGACAGTTAAGCCTATCTAGTGACAACCCATCATAGGCTAGCTGGGTGATCTTGCAACTTGTATCATGCCGGAGTTTGATTTTCACCATAGGGTTTCATTGACCGCTTACTCGGCAACTTGTGTGAAGCAGGATTTCTACTTTCCCCTTAGCGCTTCATTGATCGTGTACTCTTGAGTATAGCTCGGGCTGAGAATGACGCAGCCATGGGAAAGTTGACAGTTAAGCCTATCTAGTGACAGCCCATCATAGGCTAGCTGGGTGATCTTGCAACTTGTACCATGTCGGAGTTTGATTTTCCCCATAGGGTTTCATTGATCGCTTACTCGTGAGTGTAGCACGGGCTGAGAAGGTCGCTGCCATGGGAAAGTTGACAGGTAAGCCTATCTAGTGACAACCCATCATAGGCTAGCTGGGTGATCTTGCAACTTGTATCATGCCGGAGTTTGATTTTCACCATAGGGTTTCATTGATCGCTTACTCGGCAACTTGTATGAAGCAGGATTTCTACTTTCCCCTTAGCGCTTCATTGATTGTGTACTCTTGAGTGTAGCTCGGGCTGAGAATGACGCAGCCATGGGAAAGTTGACAGTTAAGCCTATCTAGTGACAACCCATCATAGGCTAGCTGGGTGATCTTGCAACTTGTACCATGTCGGAGTTTGATTTTCCCCATAGGGTTTCATTGATCGTGTACTCTTGAGTGTAGCTCGGGCTGAGAAGGTCGCAGCCATGGGAAAGTTGACAGTTAAGCCTATCTAGTGACAGCCCATCATAGGCTAGCTGGGTGATCTTGCAACTTGTACCATGTCGGAGTTTGATTTTCCCCATAGGGTTTCATTGATCGCTTACTCGTGAGTGTAGCACGGGCTGAGAAGGTCGCTGCCATGGGAAAGTTGACAGTTAAGCCTATCTAGTGACAACCCATCATAGGTTAGCTGGGTGATCTTGCAACTTGTATCATGCCGGAGTTTGATTTTCACCATAGGGTTTCATTGACCGCTTACTCGGCAACTTGTATGAAGCAGGATTTCTACTTTCCCCTTAGCGCTTCATTGATCGTGTACTCTTGAGTATAGCTCGGGCTGAGAATGACGCAGCCATGGGAAAGTTGACAGTTAAGCCTATCTAGTGACAGCCCATCATAGGCTAGCTGGGTGATCTTGCAACTTGTACCATGTCGGAGTTTGATTTTCCCCATAGGGTTTCATTGATCGTGTACTCTTGAGTGTAGCTCGGGCTGAGAAGGTCGCAGCCATGGGAAAGTTGACAGTTAAGCCTATCTAGTGACAGCCCATCATAGGCTAGCTGGGTGATCTTGCAACTTGTACCATGTCGGAGTTTGATTTTCCCCATAGGGTTTCATTGATCGCTTACTCGTGAGTGTAGCACGGGCTGAGAAGGTCGCTGCCATGGGAAAGTTGACAGTTAAGCCTATCTAGTGACAACCCATCATAGGCTAGCTGGGTGATCTTGCAACTTGTATCATGCCAGAGTTTGATTTTCACCATAGGGTTTCATTGATCGCTTACTCGGCAACTTGTATGAAGCAGGATTTCTACTTTCCCCTTAGCGCTTCATTGATTGTGTACTCTTGAGTGTAGCTCGGGCTGAGAATGACGCAGCCATGGGAAGGTTGACAGTTAAGCCTATCTAGTGACAACCCATCATAGGCTAGCTGGGTGATCTTGCAACTTGTACCATGTCGGAGTTTGATTTTCCCCATAGGGTTTCATTGATCGTGTACTCTTGAGTGTAGCTCGGGCTGAGAAGGTCGCAGCCATGGGAAAGTTGACAGTTAAGCCTATCTAGTGACAGCCCATCATAGGCTAGCTGGGTGATCTTGCAACTTGTACCATGTCGGAGTTTGATTTTCCCCATAGGGTTTCATTGATCGCTTACTCGTGAGTGTAGCACGGGCTGAGAACGTCGCTGCCATGGGAAAGTTGACAGTTAAGCCTATCTAGTGACAACCCATCATAGGCTAGCTGGGTGATCTTGCAACTTGTATCATGCCGGAGTTTGATTTTCACCATAGGGTTTCTTTGACCGCTTACTCGGCAACTTGTATGAAGCAGGATTTCTACTTTCCCCTTAGCGCTTCATTGATCGTGTACTCTTGAGTATAGCTCGGGCTGAGAATGACGCAGCCATGGGAAAGTTGACAGTTAAGCCTATCTAGTGACAGCCCATCATAGGCTAGCTGGGTGATCTTGCAACTTGTACCATGTCGGAGTTTGATTTTCCCCATAGGGTTTCATTGATCGCTTACTCGTGAGTGTAGCACGGGCTGAGAAGGTCGCTGCCATGGGAAAGTTGACAGGTAAGCCTATCTAGTGACAACCCATCATAGGCTAGCTGGGTGATCTTGCAACTTGTATCATGCCGGAGTTTGATTTTCACCATAGGGTTTCATTGATCGCTTACTCGGCAACTTGTATGAAGCAGGATTTCTACTTTCCCCTTAGCGCTTCATTGATTGTGTACTCTTGAGTGTAGCTCGGGCTGAGAATGACGCAGCCATGGGAAAGTTGACAGTTAAGCCTATCTAGTGACAGCCCATCATAGGCTAGCTGGGTGATCTTGCAACTTGTACCATGTCGGAGTTTGATTTTCCCCATAGGGTTTCATTGATCGCTTACTCGTGAGCGTAGCACGGGCTGAGAAGGTCGCTGCCATGGGAAAGTTGACAGTTAAGCCTATCTAGTGACAACCCATCATAGGCTAGCTGGGTGATCTTGCAACTTGTATCATGCCGGAGTTTGATTTTCACCATAGGGTTTCATTGACCGCTTACTCGGCAACTTGTATGAAGCAGGATTTCTACTTTCCCCTTAGCGCTTCATTGATCGTGTACTCTTGAGTATAGCTCGGTCTGAGAATGACGCAGCCATGGGAAAGTTGACAGTTAAGCCTATCTAGTGACAGCCCATCATAGGCTAGCTGGGTGATCTTGCAACTTGTACCATGTCGGAGTTTGATTTTCCCCATAGGGTTTCATTGATCGGGTACTCTTGAGTGTAGCTCGGGCTGAGAAGGTCGCAGCCATGGGAAAGTTGACAGTTAAGCCTATCTAGTGACAGCCCATCATAGGCTAGCTGGGTGATCTTGCAACTTGTACCATGTCGGAATTTGATTTTCCCCATAGGGTTTCATTGATCGCTTACTCGTGAGTGTAGCACGGGCTGAGAATGACGCAGCCATGGGAAAGTTGACAGTTAAGCCTATCTAGTGACAACCCATCATAGGCTAGCTGGGTGATCTTGCAACTTGTACCATGTCGGAGTTTGATTTTCCCCATAGGGTTTCATTGATCGCTTACTCGTGAGTGTAGCACGGGCTGAGAAGGTCGCTGCCATGGGAAAGTTGACAGGTAAGCCTATCTAGTGACAACCCATCATAGGCTAGCTGGGTGATCTTGCAACTTGTATCATGCCGGAGTTTGATTTTCACCATAGGGTTTCATTGATCGCTTACTCGGCAACTTGTATGAAGCAGGATTTCTACTTTCCCCTTAGCGCTTCATTGATTGTGTACTCTTGAGTGTAGCTCGGGCTGAGAATGACGCAGCCATGGGAAAGTTGACAGTTAAGCCTATCTAGTGACAGCCCATCATAGGCTAGCTGGGTGATCTTGCAACTTGTACCATGTCGGAGTTTGATTTTCCCCATAGGGTTTCATTGATCGTGTACTCTTGAGTGTAGCTCGGGCTGAGAAGGTCGCAGCCATGGGAAAGTTGACAGTTAAGCCTATCTAGTGACAGCCCATCATAGGCTAGCTGGGTGATCTTGCAACTTGTACCATGTCGGAGTTTGATTTTCCCCATAGGGTTTCATTGATCGCTTACTCGTGAGTGTAGCACGGGCTGAGAAGGTCGCTGCCATGGGAAAGTTGACAGTTAAGCCTATCTAGTGACAACCCATCATAGGCTAGCTGGGTGATCTTGCAACTTGTATCATGCCGGAGTTTGATTTTCACCATAGGGTTTCATTGACCGCTTACTCGGCAACTTGTATGAAGCAGGATTTCTACTTTCCCCTTAGCGCTTCATTGATTGTGTACTCTTGAGTGTAGCTCGGGCTGAGAATGACGCAGCCATGGGAAAGTTGACAGTTAAGCCTATCTAGTGACAACCCATCATAGGCTAGCTGGGTGATCTTGCAACTTGTACCATGTCGGAGTTTGATTTTCCCCATAGGGTTTCATTGATCGTGTACTCTTGAGTGTAGCTCGGGCTGAGAAGGTCGCAGCCATGGGAAAGTTGACAGTTAAGCCTATCTAGTGACAGCCCATCATAGGCTAGCTGGGTGATCTTGCAACTTGTACCATGTCGGAGTTTGATTTTCCCCATAGGGTTTCATTGATCGCTTACTCGTGAGTGTAGCACGGGCTGAGAAGGTCGCTGCCATGGGAAAGTTGACAGTTAAGCCTATCTAGTGACAACCCATCATAGGCTAGCTGGGTGATCTTGCAACTTGTATCATGCCGGAGTTTGATTTTCACCATAGGGTTTCATTGACCGCTTACTCGGCAACTTGTGTGAAGCAGGATTTCTACTTTCCCCTTAGCGCTTCATTGATCGTGTACTCTTGAGTATAGCTCGGGCTGAGAATGACGCAGCCATGGGAAAGTTGACAGTTAAGCCTATCTAGTGACAGCCCATCATAGGCTAGCTGGGTGATCTTGCAACTTGTACCATGTCGGAGTTTGATTTTCCCCATAGGGTTTCATTGATCGTGTACTCTTGAGTGTAGCTCGGGCTGAGAAGGTCGCAGCCATGGGAAAGTTGACAGTTAAGCCTATCTAGTGACAGCCCATCATAGGCTAGCTGGGTGATCTTGCAGCTTGTACCATGTCGGAGTTTGATTTTCCCCATAGGGTTTCATTGATCGCTTACTCGTGAGTGTAGCACGGGCTGAGAAGGTCGCTGCCATGGGAAAGTTGACAGTTAAGCCTATCTAGTGACAACCCATAATAGGCTAGCTGGGTGATCTTGCAACTTGTATCATGCCGGAGTTTGATTTTCACCATAGGGTTTCATTGATCGCTTACTCGGCAACTTGTATGAAGCAGGATTTTTACTTTCCCCTTAGCGCTTCATTGATCGTGTACTCTTGAGTGTAGCTCGGGCTGAGAAGGTCGCAGCCATGGGAAAGTTGACAGTTAAGCCTATCTAGTGACAGCCCATCATAGGCTAGCTGGGTGATCTTGCAACTTGTACCATGTCGGAGTTTGATTTTCCCCATAGGGTTTCATTGATCGCTTACTCGTGAGTGTAGCACGGGCTGAGAAGGTCGCTGCCATGGGAAAGTTGACAGTTAAGCCTATCTAGTGACAACCCATCATAGGCTAGCTGGGTGATCTTGCAACTTGTATCATGCCGGAGTTTGATTTTCACCATAGGGTTTCATTGATCGCTTACTCGGCAACTTGTATGAAGCAGGATTTCTACTTTCCCCTTAGCGCTTCATTGATTGTGTACTCTTGAGTGTAGCTCGGGCTGAGAATGACGCAGCCATGGGAAAGTTGACAGTTAAGCCTATCTAGTGACAACCCATCATAGGCTAGCTGGGTGATCTTGCAACTTGTACCATGTCGGAGTTTGATTTTCCCCATAGGGTTTCATTGATCGTGTACTCTTGAGTGTAGCTCGGGCTGAGAAGGTCGCAGCCATGGGAAAGTTGACAGTTAAGCCTATCTAGTGACAGCCCATCATAGGCTAGCTGGGTGATCTTGCAACTTGTACCATGTCGGAGTTTGATTTTCCCCATAGGGTTTCATTGATCGCTTACTCGTGAGTGTAGCACGGGCTGAGAAGGTCGCTGCCATGGGAAAGTTGACAGTTAAGCCTATCTAGTGACAACCCATCATAGGCTAGCTGGGTGATCTTGCAACTTGTATCATGCCGGAGTTTGATTTTCACCATAGGGTTTCATTGACCGCTTACTCGGCAACTTGTATGAAGCAGGATTTCTACTTTCCCCTTAGCGCTTCATTGATTGTGTACTCTTGAGTGTAGCTCGGGCTGAGAATGACGCAGCCATGGGAAAGTTGACAGTTAAGCCTATCTAGTGACAACCCATCATAGGCTAGCTGGGAGATCTTGCAACTTGTACCATGTCGGAGTTTGATTTTCCCCATAGGGTTTCATTGATCGTGTACTCTTGAGTGTAGCTCTGGCTAAGAAGGTCGCAGCCATGGGAAAGTTGACAGTTAAGCCTATCTAGTGACAGCCCATCATAGGCTAGCTGGGTGATCTTGCAACTTGTACCATGTCGGAGTTTGATTTTCCCCATAGGGTTTCATTGATCGCTTACTCGTGAGTGTAGCACGGGCTGAGAAGGTCGCTGCCATGGGAAAGTTGACAGTTAAGCCTATCTAGTGACAACCCATCATAGGTTAGCTGGGTGATCTTGCAACTTGTATCATGCCGGAGTTTGATTTTCACCATAGGGTTTCATTGACCGCTTACTCGGCAACTTGTATGAAGCAGGATTTCTACTTTCCCCTTAGCGCTTCATTGATCGTGTACTCTTGAGTATAGCTCGGGCTGAGAATGACGCAGCCATGGGAAAGTTGACAGTTAAGCCTATCTAGTGACAGCCCATCATAGGCTAGCTGGGTGATCTTGTAACTTGTACCATGTCGGAGTTTGATTTTCCCCATAGGGTTTCATTGATCGTGTACTCTTGAGTGTAGCTCGGGCTGAGAAGGTCGCAGCCATGGGAAAGTTGACAGTTAAGCCTATCTAGTGACAGCCCATCATAGGCTAGCTGGGTGATCTTGCAACTTGTATCATGCCGGAGTTTGATTTTCACCATAGGGTTTCATTGACCGCTTACTCGGCAACTTGTATGAAGCAGGATTTCTACTTTCCCCTTAGCGCTTCATTGATCGTGTACTCTTGAGTATAGCTCGGGCTGAGAATGACGCAGCCATGGGAAAGTTGACAGTTAAGCCTATCTAGTGACAGCCCATCATAGGCTAGCTGGGTGATCTTGCAACTTGTACCATGTCGGAGTTTGATTTTCCCCATAGGGTTTCATTGATCGTGTACTCTTGAGTGTAGCTCGGGCTGAGAAGGTCGCAGCCATTGGAAAGTTGACAGTTAAGCCTATCTAGTGACAGCCCATCATAGGCTAGCTGGGTGATCTTGCAACTTGTACCATGTCGGAGTTTGATTTTCCCCATAGGGTTTCATTGATCGCTTACTCGTGAGTGTAGCACGGGCTGAGAAGGTCGCTGCCATGGGAAAGTTGACAGTTAAGCCTATCTAGTGACAACCCATCATAGGCTAGCTGGGTGATCTTGCAACTTGTATCATGCCGGAGTTTGATTTTCACCATAGGGTTTCATTGACCGCTTACTCGGCAACTTGTATGAAGCAGGATTTCTACTTTCCCCTTAGCGCTTCATTGATCGTGTACTCTTGAGTATAGCTCGGGCTGAGAATGACGCAGCCATGGGAAAGTTGACAGTTAAGCCTATCTAGTGACAGCCCATCATAGGCTAGCTGGGTGATCTTGCAACTTGTACCATGTCGGAGTTTGATTTTCCCCATAGGGTTTCATTGATCGTGTACTCTTGAGTGTAGCTCGGGCTGAGAAGGTCGCAGCCATTGGAAAGTTGACAGTTAAGCCTATCTAGTGACAGCCCATCATAGGCTAGCTGGGTGATCTTGCAACTTGTACCATGTCGGAGTTTGATTTTCCCCATAGGGTTTCATTGATCGCTTACTCGTGAGTGTAGCACGGGCTGAGAAGGTCGCTGCCATGGGAAAGTTGACAGTTAAGCCTATCTAGTGACAACCCATCATAGGCTAGCTGGGTGATCTTGCAACTTGTATCATGCCGGAGTTTGATTTTCACCATAGGGTTTCATTGATCGCTTACTCGGCAACTTGTATGAAGCAGGATTTCTACTTTCCCCTTAGCGCTTCATTAATCGTCTACTCTTGAGTGTAGCTCGGGCTGAGAATGACGCAGCCATGGGAAAGTTGACAGTTAAGCCTATCTAGTGACAGCCCATCATAGGCTAGCTGGGTGATCTTGCAACTTGTACCATGTCGGAGTTTGATTTTCCCCATAGGGTTTCATTGATCGTGTACTCTTGAGTGTAGCTCGGGCTGAGAAGGTCGCAGCCATGGGAAAGTTGACAGTTAAGCCTATCTAGTGACAGCCCATCATAGGCTAGCTGGGTGATCTTGCAACTTGTACCATGTCGGAGTTTGATTTTCCCCATAGGGTTTCATTGATCGCTTACTCGTGAGCGTAGCACGGGCTGAGAAGGTCGCTGCCATGGGAAAGTTGACAGTTAAGCCTATCTAGTGACAACCCATCATAGGCTAGCTGGGTGATCTTGCAACTTGTATCATGCCGGAGTTTGATTTTCACCATAGGGTTTCATTGACCGCTTACTCGGCAACTTGTATGAAGCAGGATTTCTACTTTCCCCTTAGCGCTTCATTGATCGTGTACTCTTGAGTATAGCTCGGTCTGAGAATGACGCAGCCATGGGAAAGTTGACAGTTAAGCCTATCTAGTGACAGCCCATCATAGGCTAGCTGGGTGATCTTGCAACTTGTACCATGTCGGAGTTTGATTTTCCCCATAGGGTTTCATTGATCGGGTACTCTTGAGTGTAGCTCGGGCTGAGAAGGTCGCAGCCATGGGAAAGTTGACAGTTAAGCCTATCTAGTGACAGCCCATCATAGGCTAGCTGGGTGATCTTGCAACTTGTACCATGTCGGAATTTGATTTTCCCCATAGGGTTTCATTGATCGCTTACTCGTGAGTGTAGCACGGGCTGAGAATGACGCAGCCATGGGAAAGTTGACAGTTAAGCCTATCTAGTGACAACCCATCATAGGCTAGCTGGGTGATCTTGCAACTTGTACCATGTCGGAGTTTGATTTTCCCCATAGGGTTTCATTGATCGCTTACTCGTGAGTGTAGCACGGGCTGAGAAGGTCGCTGCCATGGGAAAGTTGACAGTTAAGCCTATCTAGTGACAACCCATCATAGGTTAGCTGGGTGATCTTGCAACTTGTATTATGCCGGAGTTTGATTTTCACCATAGGGTTTCATTGACCGCTTACTCGGCAACTTGTATGAAGCAGGATTTCTACTTTCCCCTTAGCGCTTCATTGATCGTGTACTCTTGAGTATAGCTCGGGCTGAGAATGACGCAGCCATGGGAAAGTTGACAGTTAAGCCTATCTAGTGACAGCCCATCATAGGCTAGCTGGGTGATCTTGCAACTTGTACCATGTCGGAGTTTGATTTTCCCCATAGGGTTTCATTGATCGTGTACTCTTGAGTGTAGCTCGGGCTGAGAAGGTCGCAGCCATGGGAAAGTTGACAGTTAAGCCTATCTAGTGACAGCCCATCATAGGCTAGCTGGGTGATCTTGCAACTTGTACCATGTCGGAGTTTGATTTTCCCCATAGGGTTTCATTGATCGCTTACTCGTGAGTGTAGCACGGGCTGAGAAGGTCGCTGCCATGGGAAAGTTGACAGTTAAGCCTATCTAGTGACAACCCATCATAGGCTAGCTGGGTGATCTTGCAACTTGTATCATGCCGGAGTTTGATTTTCACCATAGGGTTTCATTGATCGCTTACTCGGCAACTTGTATGAAGCAGGATTTCTACTTTCCCCTTAGCGCTTCATTGATTGTGTACTCTTGAGTGTAGCTCGGGCTGAGAATGACGCAGCCATGGGAAGGTTGACAGTTAAGCCTATCTAGTGACAACCCATCATAGGCTAGCTGGGTGATCTTGCAACTTGTACCATGTCGGAGTTTGATTTTCCCCATAGGGTTTCATTGATCGTGTACTCTTGAGTGTAGCTCGGGCTGAGAAGGTCGCAGCCATGGGAAAGTTGACAGTTAAGCCTATCTAGTGACAGCCCATCATAGGCTAGCTGGGTGATCTTGCAACTTGTACCATGTCGGAGTTTGATTTTCCCCATAGGGTTTCATTGATCGCTTACTCGTGAGTGTAGCACGGGCTGAGAACGTCGCTGCCATGGGAAAGTTGACAGTTAAGCCTATCTAGTGACAACCCATCATAGGCTAGCTGGGTGATCTTGCAACTTGTATCATGCCGGAGTTTGATTTTCACCATAGGGTTTCATTGACCGCTTACTCTGCAACTTGTATGAAGCAGGATTTCTACTTTCCCCTTAGCGCTTCATTGATCGTGTACTCTTGAGTATAGCTCGGGCTGAGAAGGTCGCAGCCATGGGAAAGTTGACAGTTAAGCCTATCTAGTGACAGCCCATCATAGGCTAGCTGGGTGATCTTGCAACTTGTACCATGTCGGAGTTTGATTTTCCCCATAGGGTTTCATTGATCGCTTACTCGTGAGTGTAGCACGGGCTGAGAAGGTCGCTGCCATGGGAAAGTTGACAGTTAAGCCTATCTAGTGACAACCCATAATAGGCTAGCTGGGTGATCTTGCAACTTGTATCATGCCGGAGTTTGATTTTCACCATAGGGTTTCATTGATCGCTTACTCGGCAACTTGTATGAAGCAGGATTTCTACTTTCCCCTTAGCGCTTCATTGATCGTGTACTCTTGAGTGTAGCTCGGGCTGAGAAGGTCGCAGCCATGGGAAAGTTGACAGTTAAGCCTATCTAGTGACAGCCCATCATAGGCTAGCTGGGTGATCTTGCAACTTGTACCATGTCGGAGTTTGATTTTCCCCATAGGGTTTCATTGATCGCTTACTCGTGAGTGTAGCACGGGCTGAGAAGGTCGCTGCCATGGGAAAGTTGACAGTTAAGCCTATCTAGTGACAACCCATCATAGGCTAGCTGGGTGATCTTGCAACTTGTATCATGCCGGAGTTTGATTTTCACCATAGGGTTTCATTGATCGCTTACTCGGCAACTTGTATGAAGCAGGATTTCTACTTTCCCCTTAGCGCTTCATTGATTGTGTACTCTTGAGTGTAGCTCGGGCTGAGAATGACGCAGCCATGGGAAAGTTGACAGTTAAGCCTATCTAGTGACAACCCATCATAGGCTAGCTGGGTGATCTTGCAACTTGTACCATGTCGGAGTTTGATTTTCCCCATAGGGTTTCATTGATCGTGTACTCTTGAGTGTAGCTCGGGCTGAGAAGGTCGCAGCCATGGGAAAGTTGACAGTTAAGCCTATCTAGTGACAGCCCATCATAGGCTAGCTGGGTGATCTTGCAACTTGTACCATGTCGGAGTTTGATTTTCCCCATAGGGTTTCATTGATCGCTTACTCGTGAGTGTAGCACGGGCTGAGAAGGTCGCTGCCATGGGAAAGTTGACAGTTAAGCCTATCTAGTGACAACCCATCATAGGCTAGCTGGGTGATCTTGCAACTTGTATCATGCCGGAGTTTGATTTTCACCATAGGGTTTCATTGATCGCTTACTCGGCAACTTGTATGAAGCAGGATTTCTACTTTCCCCTTAGCGCTTCATTGATTGTGTACTCTTGAGTGTAGCTCGGGCTGAGAATGACGCAGCCATGGGAAGGTTGACAGTTAAGCCTATCTAGTGACAACCCATCATAGGCTAGCTGGGTGATCTTGCAACTTGTACCATGTCGGAGTTTGATTTTCCCCATAGGGTTTCATTGATCGTGTACTCTTGAGTGTAGCTCGGGCTGAGAAGGTCGCAGCCATGGGAAAGTTGACAGTTAAGCCTATCTAGTGACAGCCCATCATAGGCTAGCTGGGTGATCTTGCAACTTGTACCATGTCGGAGTTTGATTTTCCCCATAGGGTTTCATTGATCGCTTACTCGTGAGTGTAGCACGGGCTGAGAACGTCGCTGCCATGGGAAAGTTGACAGTTAAGCCTATCTAGTGACAACCCATCATAGGCTAGCTGGGTGATCTTGCAACTTGTATCATGCCGGAGTTTGATTTTCACCATAGGGTTTCATTGACCGCTTACTCTGCAACTTGTATGAAGCAGGATTTCTACTTTCCCCTTA
This sequence comes from Leptodactylus fuscus, assembly GCF_031893055.1. Lineage (NCBI taxonomy): Eukaryota > Metazoa > Chordata > Amphibia > Anura > Leptodactylidae > Leptodactylus > Leptodactylus fuscus. Next base: position 77,500 of record NW_027440402.1, read on the forward strand.
GCGCTTCATTGATCGTGTACTCTTGAGTATAGCTCGGGCTGAGAAGGTCGCAGCCATGGGAAAGTTGACAGTTAAGCCTATCTAGTGACAGCCCATCATAGGCTAGCTGGGTGATCTTGCAACTTGTACCATGTCGGAGTTTGATTTTCCCCATAGGGTTTCATTGATCGCTTACTCGTGAGTGTAGCACGGGCTGAGAAGGTCGCTGCCATGGGAAAGTTGACAGTTAAGCCTATCTAGTGACAACCCATAATAGGCTAGCTGGGTGATCTTGCAACTTGTATCATGCCGGAGTTTGATTTTCACCATAGGGTTTCATTGATCGCTTACTCGGCAACTTGTATGAAGCAGGATTTCTACTTTCCCCTTAGCGCTTCATTGATCGTGTACTCTTGAGTGTAGCTCGGGCTGAGAAGGTCGCAGCCATGGGAAAGTTGACAGTTAAGCCTATCTAGTGACAGCCCATCATAGGCTAGCTGGGTGATCTTGCAACTTGTACCATGTCGGAGTTTGATTTTCCCCATAGGGTTTCATTGATCGCTTACTCGTGAGTGTAGCACGGGCTGAGAAGGTCGCTGCCATGGGAAAGTTGACAGTTAAGCCTATCTAGTGACAACCCATCATAGGCTAGCTGGGTGATCTTGCAACTTGTATCATGCCGGAGTTTGATTTTCACCATAGGGTTTCATTGATCGCTTACTCGGCAACTTGTATGAAGCAGGATTTCTACTTTCCCCTTAGCGCTTCATTGATTGTGTACTCTTGAGTGTAGCTCGGGCTGAGAATGACGCAGCCATGGGAAAGTTGACAGTTAAGCCTATCTAGTGACAACCCATCATAGGCTAGCTGGGTGATCTTGCAACTTGTACCATGTCGGAGTTTGATTTTCCCCATAGGGTTTCATTGATCGTGTACTCTTGAGTGTAGCTCGGGCTGAGAAGGTCGCAGCCATGGGAAAGTTGACAGTTAAGCCTATCTAGTGACAGCCCATCATAGGCTAGCTGGGTGATCTTGCAACTTGTACCATGTCGGAGTTTGATTTTCCCCATAGGGTTTCATTGATCGCTTACTCGTGAGTGTAGCACGGGCTGAGAAGGTCGCTGCCATGGGAAAGTTGACAGTTAAGCCTATCTAGTGACAACCCATCATAGGCTAGCTGGGTGATCTTGCAACTTGTATCATGCCGGAGTTTGATTTTCACCATAGGGTTTCATTGACCGCTTACTCGGCAACTTGTATGAAGCAGGATTTCTACTTTCCCCTTAGCGCTTCATTGATTGTGTACTCTTGAGTGTAGCTCGGGCTGAGAATGACGCAGCCATGGGAAAGTTGACAGTTAAGCCTATCTAGTGACAACCCATCATAGGCTAGCTGGGAGATCTTGCAACTTGTACCATGTCGGAGTTTGATTTTCCCCATAGGGTTTCATTGATCGTGTACTCTTGAGTGTAGCTCTGGCTAAGAAGGTCGCAGCCATGGGAAAGTTGACAGTTAAGCCTATCTAGTGACAGCCCATCATAGGCTAGCTGGGTGATCTTGCAACTTGTACCATGTCGGAGTTTGATTTTCCCCATAGGGTTTCATTGATCGCTTACTCGTGAGTGTAGCACGGGCTGAGAAGGTCGCTGCCATGGGAAAGTTGACAGTTAAGCCTATCTAGTGACAACCCATCATAGGTTAGCTGGGTGATCTTGCAACTTGTATCATGCCGGAGTTTGATTTTCACCATAGGGTTTCATTGACCGCTTACTCGGCAACTTGTATGAAGCAGGATTTCTACTTTCAACTTAGCGCTTCATTGATCGTGTACTCTTGAGTATAGCTCGGGCTGAGAATGACGCAGCCATGGGAAAGTTGACAGTTAAGCCTATCTAGTGACAGCCCATCATAGGCTAGCTGGGTGATCTTGCAACTTGTATCATGCCGGAGTTTGATTTTCACCATAGGGTTTCATTGATCGCTTACTCGGCAACTTGTATGAAGCAGGATTTCTACTTTCCCCTTAGCGCTTCATTGATCGTGTACTCTTGAGTGTAGCTCGGGCTGAGAATGACGCAGCCATGGGAAAGTTGACAGTTAAGCCTATCTAGTGACAGCCCATCATAGGCTAGCTGGGTGATCTTGCAACTTGTACCATGTCGGAGTTTGATTTTCCCCATAGGGTTTCATTGATCGCTTACTCGTGAGTGTAGCACGGGCTGAGAAGGTCGCTGCCATGGAAAAGTTGACAGTTAAGCCTATCTAGTGACAACCCATCATAGGCTAGCTGGGTGATCTTGCAACTTGTATCATGCCGGAGTTTGATTTTCACCATAGCGTTTCATTGATCGCTTACTCGGCAACTTGTATGAAGCAGGATTTCTACTTTCCCCTTAGCGCTTCATTGATTGTGTACTCTTGAGTGTAGCTCGGGCTGAGAATGACGCAGCCATGGGAAAGTTGACAGTTAAGCCTATCTAGTGACAACCCATCATAGGCTAGCTGGGTGATCTTGCAACTTGTACCATGTCGGAGTTTGATTTTCCCCATAGGGTTTCATTGATCGTGTACTCTTGAGTGTAGCTCGGGCTGAGAAGGTCGCAGCCATGGGAAAGTTGACAGTTAAGCCTATCTAGTGACAGCCCATCATAGGCTAGCTGGGTGATCTTGCAACTTGTACCATGTCGGAGTTTGATTTTCCCCATAGGGTTTCATTGATCGCTTACTCGTGAGTGTAGCACGGGCTGAGAAGGTCGCTGCCTTTGGAAAGTTGACAGTTAAGCCTATCTAGTGACAACCCATCATAGGCTAGCTGGGTGATCTTGCAACTTGTATCATGCCGGAGTTTGATTTTCACCATAGGGTTTCATTGACCGCTTACTCGGCAACTTGTGTGAAGCAGGATTTCTACTTTCCCCTTAGCGCTTCATTGATCGTGTACTCTTGAGTATAGCTCGGGCTGAGAATGACGCAGCCATGGGAAAGTTGACAGTTAAGCCTATCTAGTGACAGCCCATCATAGGCTAGATGGGTGATCTTGCAACTTGTACCATGTCGGAGTTTGATTTTCCCCATAGGGTTTCATTGATCGCTTACTCGTGAGTGTAGCACGGGCTGAGAAGGTCGCTGCCATGGGAAAGTTGACAGGTAAGCCTATCTAGTGACAACCCATCATAGGCTAGCTGGGTGATCTTGCAACTTGTATCATGCCGGAGTTTGATTTTCACCATAGGGTTTCATTGATCGCTTACTCGGCAACTTGTATGAAGCAGGATTTCTACTTTCCCCTTAGCGCTTCATTGATTGTGTACTCTTGAGTGTAGCTCGGGCTGAGAATGACGCAGCCATGGGAAAGTTGACAGTTAAGCCTATCTAGTGACAACCCATCATAGGCTAGCTGGGTGATCTTGCAACTTGTACCATGTCGGAGTTTGATTTTCCCCATAGGGTTTCATTGATCGTGTACTCTTGAGTGTAGCTCGGGCTGAGAAGGTCGCAGCCATGGGAAAGTTGACAGTTAAGCCTATCTAGTGACAGCCCATCATAGGCTAGCTGGGTGATCTTGCAACTTGTACCATGTCGGAGTTTGATTTTCCCCATAGGGTTTCATTGATCGCTTACTCGTGAGTGTAGCACGGGCTGAGAAGGTCGCTGCCATGGGAAAGTTGACAGTTAAGCCTATCTAGTGACAACCCATCATAGGTTAGCTGGGTGATCTTGCAACTTGTATCATGCCGGAGTTTGATTTTCACCATAGGGTTTCATTGACCGCTTACTCGGCAACTTGTATGAAGCAGGATTTCTACTTTCCCCTTAGCGCTTCATTGATCGTGTACTCTTGAGTATAGCTCGGGCTGAGAATGACGCAGCCATGGGAAAGTTGACAGTTAAGCCTATCTAGTGACAGCCCATCATAGGCTAGCTGGGTGATCTTGCAACTTGTACCATGTCGGAGTTTGATTTTCCCCATAGGGTTTCATTGATCGTGTACTCTTGAGTGTAGCTCGGGCTGAGAAGGTCGCAGCCATGGGAAAGTTGACAGTTAAGCCTATCTAGTGACAGCCCATCATAGGCTAGCTGGGTGATCTTGCAACTTGTACCATGTCGGAGTTTGATTTTCCCCATAGGGTTTCATTGATCGCTTACTCGTGAGTGTAGCACGGGCTGAGAAGGTCGCTGCCATGGGAAAGTTGACAGTTAAGCCTATCTAGTGACAACCCATCATAGGCTAGCTGGGTGATCTTGCAACTTGTATCATGCCGGAGTTTGATTTTCACCATAGGGTTTCATTGATCGCTTACTCGGCAACTTGTATGAAGCAGGATTTCTACTTTCCCCTTAGCGCTTCATTGATTGTGTACTCTTGAGTGTAGCTCGGGCTGAGAATGACGCAGCCATGGGAAGGTTGACAGTTAAGCCTATCTAGTGACAACCCATCATAGGCTAGCTGGGTGATCTTGCAACTTGTACCATGTCGGAGTTTGATTTTCCCCATAGGGTTTCATTGATCGTGTACTCTTGAGTGTAGCTCGGGCTGAGAAGGTCGCAGCCATGGGAAAGTTGACAGTTAAGCCTATCTAGTGACAGCCCATCATAGGCTAGCTGGGTGATCTTGCAACTTGTACCATGTCGGAGTTTGATTTTCCCCATAGGGTTTCATTGATCGCTTACTCGTGAGTGTAGCACGGGCTGAGAACGTCGCTGCCATGGGAAAGTTGACAGTTAAGCCTATCTAGTGACAACCCATCATAGGCTAGCTGGGTGATCTTGCAACTTGTATCATGCCGGAGTTTGATTTTCACCATAGGGTTTCATTGACCGCTTACTCGGCAACTTGTATGAAGCAGGATTTCTACTTTCCCCTTAGCGCTTCATTGATCGTGTACTCTTGAGTATAGCTCGGGCTGAGAATGACGCAGCCATGGGAAAGTTGACAGTTAAGCCTATCTAGTGACAGCCCATCATAGGCTAGCTGGGTGATCTTGCAACTTGTACCATGTCGGAGTTTGATTTTCCCCATAGGGTTTCATTGATCGCTTACTCGTGAGTGTAGCACGGGCTGAGAAGGTCGCTGCCATGGGAAAGTTGACAGGTAAGCCTATCTAGTGACAACCCATCATAGGCTAGCTGGGTGATCTTGCAACTTGTATCATGCCGGAGTTTGATTTTCACCATAGGGTTTCATTGATCGCTTACTCGGCAACTTGTATGAAGCAGGATTTCTACTTTCCCCTTAGCGCTTCATTGATTGTGTACTCTTGAGTGTAGCTCGGGCTGAGAATGACGCAGCCATGGGAAAGTTGACAGTTAAGCCTATCTAGTGACAGCCCATCATAGGCTAGCTGGGTGATCTTGCAACTTGTACCATGTCGGAGTTTGATTTTCCCCATAGGGTTTCATTGATCGTGTACTCTTGAGTGTAGCTCGGGCTGAGAAGGTCGCAGCCATGGGAAAGTTGACAGTTAAGCCTATCTAGTGACAGCCCATCATAGGCTAGCTGGGTGATCTTGCAACTTGTACCATGTCGGAGTTTGATTTTCCCCATAGGGTTTCATTGATCGCTTACTCGTGAGTGTAGCACGGGCTGAGAAGGTCGCTGCCATGGGAAAGTTGACAGTTAAGCCTATCTAGTGACAACCCATCATAGGCTAGCTGGGTGATCTTGCAACTTGTATCATGCCGGAGTTTGATTTTCACCATAGGGTTTCATTGACCGCTTACTCGGCAACTTGTATGAAGCAGGATTTCTACTTTCCCCTTAGCGCTTCATTGATTGTGTACTCTTGAGTGTAGCTCGGGCTGAGAATGACGCAGCCATGGGAAAGTTGACAGTTAAGCCTATCTAGTGACAACCCATCATAGGCTAGCTGGGTGATCTTGCAACTTGTACCATGTCGGAGTTTGATTTTCCCCATAGGGTTTCATTGATCGTGTACTCTTGAGTGTAGCTCGGGCTGAGAAGGTCGCAGCCATGGGAAAGTTGACAGTTAAGCCTATCTAGTGACAGCCCATCATAGGCTAGCTGGGTGATCTTGCAACTTGTACCATGTCGGAGTTTGATTTTCCCCATAGGGTTTCATTGATCGCTTACTCGTGAGTGTAGCACGGGCTGAGAAGGTCGCTGCCATGGGAAAGTTGACAGTTAAGCCTATCTAGTGACAACCCATCATAGGCTAGCTGGGTGATCTTGCAACTTGTATCATGCCGGAGTTTGATTTTCACCATAGGGTTTCATTGACCGCTTACTCGGCAACTTGTGTGAAGCAGGATTTCTACTTTCCCCTTAGCGCTTCATTGATCGTGTACTCTTGAGTATAGCTCGGGCTGAGAATGACGCAGCCATGGGAAAGTTGACAGTTAAGCCTATCTAGTGACAGCCCATCATAGGCTAGCTGGGTGATCTTGCAACTTGTACCATGTCGGAGTTTGATTTTCCCCATAGGGTTTCATTGATCGTGTACTCTTGAGTGTAGCTCGGGCTGAGAAGGTCGCAGCCATGGGAAAGTTGACAGTTAAGCCTATCTAGTGACAGCCCATCATAGGCTAGCTGGGTGATCTTGCAGCTTGTACCATGTCGGAGTTTGATTTTCCCCATAGGGTTTCATTGATCGCTTACTCGTGAGTGTAGCACGGGCTGAGAAGGTCGCTGCCATGGGAAAGTTGACAGTTAAGCCTATCTAGTGACAACCCATAATAGGCTAGCTGGGTGATCTTGCAACTTGTATCATGCCGGAGTTTGATTTTCACCATAGGGTTTCATTGATCGCTTACTCGGCAACTTGTATGAAGCAGGATTTTTACTTTCCCCTTAGCGCTTCATTGATCGTGTACTCTTGAGTGTAGCTCGGGCTGAGAAGTTCGCAGCCATGGGAAAGTTGACAGTTAAGCCTATCTAGTGACAGCCCATCATAGGCTAGCTGGGTGATCTTGCAACTTGTACCATGTCGGAGTTTGATTTTCCCCATAGGGTTTCATTGATCGCTTACTCGTGAGTGTAGCACGGGCTGAGAAGGTCGCTGCCATGGGAAAGTTGACAGTTAAGCCTATCTAGTGACAACCCATCATAGGCTAGCTGGGTGATCTTGCAACTTGTATCATGCCGGAGTTTGATTTTCACCATAGGGTTTCATTGATCGCTTACTCGGCAACTTGTATGAAGCAGGATTTCTACTTTCCCCTTAGCGCTTCATTGATTGTGTACTCTTGAGTGTAGCTCGGGCTGAGAATGACGCAGCCATGGGAAAGTTGACAGTTAAGCCTATCTAGTGACAACCCATCATAGGCTAGCTGGGTGATCTTGCAACTTGTACCATGTCGGAGTTTGATTTTCCCCATAGGGTTTCATTGATCGTGTACTCTTGAGTGTAGCTCGGGCTGAGAAGGTCGCAGCCATGGGAAAGTTGACAGTTAAGCCTATCTAGTGACAGCCCATCATAGGCTAGCTGGGTGATCTTGCAACTTGTACCATGTCGGAGTTTGATTTTCCCCATAGGGTTTCATTGATCGCTTACTCGTGAGTGTAGCACGGGCTGAGAAGGTCGCTGCCATGGGAAAGTTGACAGTTAAGCCTATCTAGTGACAACCCATCATAGGCTAGCTGGGTGATCTTGCAACTTGTATCATGCCGGAGTTTGATTTTCACCATAGGGTTTCATTGACCGCTTACTCGGCAACTTGTATGAAGCAGGATTTCTACTTTCCCCTTAGCGCTTCATTGATTGTGTACTCTTGAGTGTAGCTCGGGCTGAGAATGACGCAGCCATGGGAAAGTTGACAGTTAAGCCTATCTAGTGACAACCCATCATAGGCTAGCTGGGAGATCTTGCAACTTGTACCATGTCGGAGTTTGATTTTCCCCATAGGGTTTCATTGATCGTGTACTCTTGAGTGTAGCTCTGGCTAAGAAGGTCGCAGCCATGGGAAAGTTGACAGTTAAGCCTATCTAGTGACAGCCCATCATAGGCTAGCTGGGTGATCTTGCAACTTGTACCATGTCGGAGTTTGATTTTCCCCATAGGGTTTCATTGATCGCTTACTCGTGAGTGTAGCACGGGCTGAGAAGGTCGCTGCCATGGGAAAGTTGACAGTTAAGCCTATCTAGTGACAACCCATCATAGGTTAGCTGGGTGATCTTGCAACTTGTATCATGCCGGAGTTTGATTTTCACCATAGGGTTTCATTGACCGCTTACTCGGCAACTTGTATGAAGCAGGATTTCTACTTTCCCCTTAGCGCTTCATTGATCGTGTACTCTTGAGTATAGCTCGGGCTGAGAATGACGCAGCCATGGGAAAGTTGACAGTTAAGCCTATCTAGTGACAGCCCATCATAGGCTAGCTGGGTGATCTTGTAACTTGTACCATGTCGGAGTTTGATTTTCCCCATAGGGTTTCATTGATCGTGTACTCTTGAGTGTAGCTCGGGCTGAGAAGGTCGCAGCCATGGGAAAGTTGACAGTTAAGCCTATCTAGTGACAGTTCATCATAGGCTAGCTGGGTGATCTTGCAACTTGTACCATGTCGGAGTTTGATTTTCCCCATAGGGTTTCATTGATCGCTTACTCGTGAGTGTAGCACGGGCTGAGAAGGTCGCTGCCATGGGAAAGTTGACAGTTAAGCCTATCTAGTGACAACCCATCATAGGCTAGCTGGGTGATCTTGCAACTTGTATCATGCCGGAGTTTGATTTTCACCATAGGGTTTCATTGACCGCTTACTCGGCAACTTGTATGAAGCAGGATTTCTACTTTCCCCTTAGCGCTTCATTGATCGTGTACTCTTGAGTATAGCTCGGGCTGAGAATGACGCAGCCATGGGAAAGTTGACAGTTAAGCCTATCTAGTGACAGCCCATCATAGGCTAGCTGGGTGATCTTGCAACTTGTACCATGTCGGAGTTTGATTTTCCCCATAGGGTTTCATTGATCGTGTACTCTTGAGTGTAGCTCGGGCTGAGAAGGTCGCAGCCATTGGAAAGTTGACAGTTAAGCCTATCTAGTGACAGCCCATCATAGGCTAGCTGGGTGATCTTGCAACTTGTACCATGTCGGAGTTTGATTTTCCCCATAGGGTTTCATTGATCGCTTACTCGTGAGTGTAGCACGGGCTGAGAAGGTCGCTGCCATGGGAAAGTTGACAGTTAAGCCTATCTAGTGACAACCCATCATAGGCTAGCTGGGTGATCTTGCAACTTGTATCATGCCGGAGTTTGATTTTCACCATAGGGTTTCATTGACCGCTTACTCGGCAACTTGTATGAAGCAGGATTTCTACTTTCCCCTTAGCGCTTCATTGATCGTGTACTCTTGAGTATAGCTCGGGCTGAGAATGACGCAGCCATGGGAAAGTTGACAGTTAAGCCTATCTAGTGACAGCCCATCATAGGCTAGCTGGGTGATCTTGCAACTTGTACCATGTCGGAGTTTGATTTTCCCCATAGGGTTTCATTGATCGTGTACTCTTGAGTGTAGCTCGGGCTGAGAAGGTCGCAGCCATTGGAAAGTTGACAGTTAAGCCTATCTAGTGACAGCCCATCATAGGCTAGCTGGGTGATCTTGCAACTTGTACCATGTCGGAGTTTGATTTTCCCCATAGGGTTTCATTGATCGCTTACTCGTGAGTGTAGCACGGGCTGAGAAGGTCGCTGCCATGGGAAAGTTGACAGTTAAGCCTATCTAGTGACAACCCATCATAGGCTAGCTGGGTGATCTTGCAACTTGTATCATGCCGGAGTTTGATTTTCACCATAGGGTTTCATTGATCGCTTACTCGGCAACTTGTATGAAGCAGGATTTCTACTTTCCCCTTAGCGCTTCATTAATCGTCTACTCTTGAGTGTAGCTCGGGCTGAGAATGACGCAGCCATGGGAAAGTTGACAGTTAAGCCTATCTAGTGACAGCCCATCATAGGCTAGCTGGGTGATCTTGCAACTTGTACCATGTCGGAGTTTGATTTTCCCCATAGGGTTTCATTGATCGTGTACTCTTGAGTGTAGCTCGGGCTGAGAAGGTCGCAGCCATGGGAAAGTTGACAGTTAAGCCTATCTAGTGACAGCCCATCATAGGCTAGCTGGGTGATCTTGCAACTTGTACCATGTCGGAGTTTGATTTTCCCCATAGGGTTTCATTGATCGCTTACTCGTGAGCGTAGCACGGGCTGAGAAGGTCGCTGCCATGGGAAAGTTGACAGTTAAGCCTATCTAGTGACAACCCATCATAGGCTAGCTGGGTGATCTTGCAACTTGTATCATGCCGGAGTTTGATTTTCACCATAGGGTTTCATTGACCGCTTACTCGGCAACTTGTATGAAGCAGGATTTCTACTTTCCCCTTAGCGCTTCATTGATCGTGTACTCTTGAGTATAGCTCGGTCTGAGAATGACGCAGCCATGGGAAAGTTGACAGTTAAGCCTATCTAGTGACAGCCCATCATAGGCTAGCTGGGTGATCTTGCAACTTGTACCATGTCGGAGTTTGATTTTCCCCATAGGGTTTCATTGATCGGGTACTCTTGAGTGTAGCTCGGGCTGAGAAGGTCGCAGCCATGGGAAAGTTGACAGTTAAGCCTATCTAGTGACAGCCCATCATAGGCTAGCTGGGTGATCTTGCAACTTGTACCATGTCGGAATTTGATTTTCCCCATAGGGTTTCATTGATCGCTTACTCGTGAGTGTAGCACGGGCTGAGAATGACGCAGCCATGGGAAAGTTGACAGTTAAGCCTATCTAGTGACAACCCATCATAGGCTAGCTGGGTGATCTTGCAACTTGTACCATGTCGGAGTTTGATTTTCCCCATAGGGTTTCATTGATCGCTTACTCGTGAGTGTAGCACGGGCTGAGAAGGTCGCTGCCATGGGAAAGTTGACAGTTAAGCCTATCTAGTGACAACCCATCATAGGTTAGCTGGGTGATCTTGCAACTTGTATTATGCCGGAGTTTGATTTTCACCATAGGGTTTCATTGACCGCTTACTCGGCAACTTGTATGAAGCAGGATTTCTACTTTCCCCTTAGCGCTTCATTGATCGTGTACTCTTGAGTATAGCTCGGGCTGAGAATGACGCAGCCATGGGAAAGTTGACAGTTAAGCCTATCTAGTGACAGCCCATCATAGGCTAGCTGGGTGATCTTGCAACTTGTACCATGTCGGAGTTTGATTTTCCCCATAGGGTTTCATTGATCGTGTACTCTTGAGTGTAGCTCGGGCTGAGAAGGTCGCAGCCATGGGAAAGTTGACAGTTAAGCCTATCTAGTGACAGCCCATCATAGGCTAGCTGGGTGATCTTGCAACTTGTACCATGTCGGAGTTTGATTTTCCCCATAGGGTTTCATTGATCGCTTACTCGTGAGTGTAGCACGGGCTGAGAAGGTCGCTGCCATGGGAAAGTTGACAGTTAAGCCTATCTAGTGACAACCCATCATAGGCTAGCTGGGTGATCTTGCAACTTGTATCATGCCGGAGTTTGATTTTCACCATAGGGTTTCATTGATCGCTTACTCGGCAACTTGTATGAAGCAGGATTTCTACTTTCCCCTTAGCGCTTCATTGATTGTGTACTCTTGAGTGTAGCTCGGGCTGAGAATGACGCAGCCATGGGAAGGTTGACAGTTAAGCCTATCTAGTGACAACCCATCATAGGCTAGCTGGGTGATCTTGCAACTTGTACCATGTCGGAGTTTGATTTTCCCCATAGGGTTTCATTGATCGTGTACTCTTGAGTGTAGCTCGGGCTGAGAAGGTCGCAGCCATGGGAAAGTTGACAGTTAAGCCTATCTAGTGACAGCCCATCATAGGCTAGCTGGGTGATCTTGCAACTTGTACCATGTCGGAGTTTGATTTTCCCCATAGGGTTTCATTGATCGCTTACTCGTGAGTGTAGCACGGGCTGAGAACGTCGCTGCCATGGGAAAGTTGACAGTTAAGCCTATCTAGTGACAACCCATCATAGGCTAGCTGGGTGATCTTGCAACTTGTATCATGCCGGAGTTTGATTTTCACCATAGGGTTTCATTGACCGCTTACTCTGCAACTTGTATGAAGCAGGATTTCTACTTTCCCCTTAGCGCTTCATTGATCGTGTACTCTTGAGTATAGCTCGGGCTGAGAAGGTCGCAGCCATGGGAAAGTTGACAGTTAAGCCTATCTAGTGACAGCCCATCATAGGCTAGCTGGGTGATCTTGCAACTTGTACCATGTCGGAGTTTGATTTTCCCCATAGGGTTTCATTGATCGCTTACTCGTGAGTGTAGCACGGGCTGAGAAGGTCGCTGCCATGGGAAAGTTGACAGTTAAGCCTATCTAGTGACAACCCATAATAGGCTAGCTGGGTGATCTTGCAACTTGTATCATGCCGGAGTTTGATTTTCACCATAGGGTTTCATTGATCGCTTACTCGGCAACTTGTATGAAGCAGGATTTCTACTTTCCCCTTAGCGCTTCATTGATCGTGTACTCTTGAGTGTAGCTCGGGCTGAGAAGGTCGCAGCCATGGGAAAGTTGACAGTTAAGCCTATCTAGTGACAGCCCATCATAGGCTAGCTGGGTGATCTTGCAACTTGTACCATGTCGGAGTTTGATTTTCCCCATAGGGTTTCATTGATCGCTTACTCGTGAGTGTAGCACGGGCTGAGAAGGTCGCTGCCATGGGAAAGTTGACAGTTAAGCCTATCTAGTGACAACCCATCATAGGCTAGCTGGGTGATCTTGCAACTTGTATCATGCCGGAGTTTGATTTTCACCATAGGGTTTCATTGATCGCTTACTCGGCAACTTGTATGAAGCAGGATTTCTACTTTCCCCTTAGCGCTTCATTGATTGTGTACTCTTGAGTGTAGCTCGGGCTGAGAATGACGCAGCCATGGGAAAGTTGACAGTTAAGCCTATCTAGTGACAACCCATCATAGGCTAGCTGGGTGATCTTGCAACTTGTACCATGTCGGAGTTTGATTTTCCCCATAGGGTTTCATTGATCGTGTACTCTTGAGTGTAGCTCGGGCTGAGAAGGTCGCAGCCATGGGAAAGTTGACAGTTAAGCCTATCTAGTGACAGCCCATCATAGGCTAGCTGGGTGATCTTGCAACTTGTACCATGTCGGAGTTTGATTTTCCCCATAGGGTTTCATTGATCGCTTACTCGTGAGTGTAGCACGGGCTGAGAAGGTCGCTGCCATGGGAAAGTTGACAGTTAAGCCTATCTAGTGACAACCCATCATAGGCTAGCTGGGTGATCTTGCAACTTGTATCATGCCGGAGTTTGATTTTCACCATAGGGTTTCATTGATCGCTTACTCGGCAACTTGTATGAAGCAGGATTTCTACTTTCCCCTTAGCGCTTCATTGATTGTGTACTCTTGAGTGTAGCTCGGGCTGAGAATGACGCAGCCATGGGAAGGTTGACAGTTAAGCCTATCTAGTGACAACCCATCATAGGCTAGCTGGGTGATCTTGCAACTTGTACCATGTCGGAGTTTGATTTTCCCCATAGGGTTTCATTGATCGTGTACTCTTGAGTGTAGCTCGGGCTGAGAAGGTCGCAGCCATGGGAAAGTTGACAGTTAAGCCTATCTAGTGACAGCCCATCATAGGCTAGCTGGGTGATCTTGCAACTTGTACCATGTCGGAGTTTGATTTTCCCCATAGGGTTTCATTGATCGCTTACTCGTGAGTGTAGCACGGGCTGAGAAGGTCGCTGCCATGGGAAAGTTGACAGTTAAGCCTATCTAGTGACAACCCATCATAGGCTAGCTGGGTGATCTTGCAACTTGTATCATGCCGGAGTTTGATTTTCACCATAGGGTTTCATTGACCGCTTACTCGGCAACTTGTATGAAGCAGGATTTCTACTTTCCCCTTAGCGCTTCATTGATTGTGTACTCTTGAGTGTAGCTCGGGCTGAGAATGACGCAGCCATGGGAACGTTGACAGTTAAGCCTATCTAGTGACAACCCATCATAGGCTAGCTGGGAGATCTTGCAACTTGTACCATGTCGGAGTTTGATTTTCCCCATAGGGTTTCATTGATCGTGTACTCTTGAGTGTAGCTCTGGCTAAGAAGGTCGCAGCCATGGGAAAGTTGACAGTTAAGCCTATCTAGTGACAGCCCATCATAGGCTAGCTGGGTGATCTTGCAACTTGTACCATGTCGGAGTTTGATTTTCCCCATAGGGTTTCATTGATCGCTTACTCGTGAGTGTAGCACGGGCTGAGAAGTTCGCTGCCATGGGAAAGTTGACAGTTAAGCCTATCTAGTGACAACCCATCATAGGTTAGCTGGGTGATCTTGCAACTTGTATCATGCCGGAGTTTGATTTTCACCATAGGGTTTCATTGACCGCTTACTCGGCAACTTGTATGAAGCAGGATTTCTACTTTCCCCTTAGCGCTTCATTGATCGTGTACTCTTGAGTATAGCTCGGGCTGAGAATGACGCAGCCATGGGAAAGTTGACAGTTAAGCCTATCTAGTGACAGCCCATCATAGGCTAGCTGGGTGATCTTGCAACTTGTATCATGCCGGAGTTTGATTTTCACCATAGGGTTTCATTGATCGCTTACTCGGCAACTTGTATGAAGCAGGATTTCTACTTTCCCCTTAGCGCTTCATTGATCGTGTACTCTTGAGTGTAGCTCGGGCTGAGAATGACGCAGCCATGGGAAAGTTGACAGTTAAGCCTATCTAGTGACAGCCCATCATAGGCTAGCTGGGTGATCTTGCAACTTGTACCATGTCGGAGTTTGATTTTCCCCATAGGGTTTCATTGATCGCTTACTCGTGAGTGTAGCACGGGCTGAGAAGGTCGCTGCCATGGAAAAGTTGACAGTTAAGCCTATCTAGTGACAACCCATCATAGGCTAGCTGGGTGATCTTGCAACTTGTATCATGCCGGAGTTTGATTTTCACCATAGCGTTTCATTGATCGCTTACTCGGCAACTTGTATGAAGCAGGATTTCTACTTTCCCCTTAGCGCTTCATTGATTGTGTACTCTTGAGTGTAGCTCGGGCTGAGAATGACGCAGCCATGGGAAAGTTGACAGTTAAGCCTATCTAGTGACAACCCATCATAGGCTAGCTGGGTGATCTTGCAACTTGTACCATGTCGGAGTTTGATTTTCCCCATAGGGTTTCATTGATCGTGTACTCTTGAGTGTAGCTCGGGCTGAGAAGGTCGCAGCCATGGGAAAGTTGACAGTTAAGCCTATCTAGTGACAGCCCATCATAGGCTAGCTGGGTGATCTTGCAACTTGTACCATGTCGGAGTTTGATTTTCCCCATAGGGTTTCATTGATCGCTTACTCGTGAGTGTAGCACGGGCTGAGAAGGTCGCTGCCTTTGGAAAGTTGACAGTTAAGCCTATCTAGTGACAACCCATCATAGGCTAGCTGGGTGATCTTGCAACTTGTATCATGCCGGAGTTTGATTTTCACCATAGGGTTTCATTGACCGCTTACTCGGCAACTTGTGTGAAGCAGGATTTCTACTTTCCCCTTAGCGCTTCATTGATCGTGTACTCTTGAGTATAGCTCGGGCTGAGAATGACGCAGCCATGGGAAAGTTGACAGTTAAGCCTATCTAGTGACAGCCCATCATAGGCTAGCTGGGTGATCTTGCAACTTGTACCATGTCGGAGTTTGATTTTCCCCATAGGGTTTCATTGATCGCTTACTCGTGAGTGTAGCACGGGCTGAGAAGGTCGCTGCCATGGGAAAGTTGACAGGTAAGCCTATCTAGTGACAACCCATCATAGGCTAGCTGGGTGATCTTGCAACTTGTATCATGCCGGAGTTTGATTTTCACCATAGGGTTTCATTGATCGCTTACTCGGCAACTTGTATGAAGCAGGATTTCTACTTTCCCCTTAGCGCTTCATTGATTGTGTACTCTTGAGTGTAGCTCGGGCTGAGAATGACGCAGCCATGGGAAAGTTGACAGTTAAGCCTATCTAGTGACAACCCATCATAGGCTAGCTGGGTGATCTTGCAACTTGTACCATGTCGGAGTTTGATTTTCCCCATAGGGTTTCATTGATCGTGTACTCTTGAGTGTAGCTCGGGCTGAGAAGGTCGCAGCCATGGGAAAGTTGACAGTTAAGCCTATCTAGTGACAGCCCATCATAGGCTAGCTGGGTGATCTTGCAACTTGTACCATGTCGGAGTTTGATTTTCCCCATAGGGTTTCATTGATCGCTTACTCGTGAGTGTAGCACGGGCTGAGAAGGTCGCTGCCATGGGAAAGTTGACAGTTAAGCCTATCTAGTGACAACCCATCATAGGTTAGCTGGGTGATCTTGCAACTTGTATCATGCCGGAGTTTGATTTTCACCATAGGGTTTCATTGACCGCTTACTCGGCAACTTGTATGAAGCAGGATTTCTACTTTCCCCTTAGCGCTTTATTGATCGTGTACTCTTGAGTATAGCTCGGGCTGAGAATGACGCAGCCATGGGAAAGTTGACAGTTAAGCCTATCTAGTGACAGCCCATCATAGGCTAGCTGGGTGATCTTGCAACTTGTACCATGTCGGAGTTTGATTTTCCCCATAGGGTTTCATTGATCGTGTACTCTTGAGTGTAGCTCGGGCTGAGAAGGTCGCAGCCATGGGAAAGTTGACAGTTAAGCCTATCTAGTGACAGCCCATCATAGGCTAGCTGGGTGATCTTGCAACTTGTACCATGTCGGAGTTTGATTTTCCCCATAGGGTTTCATTGATCGCTTACTCGTGAGTGTAGCACGGGCTGAGAAGGTCGCTGCCATGGGAAAGTTGACAGTTAAGCCTATCTAGTGACAACCCATCATAGGCTAGCTGGGTGATCTTGCAAATTGTATCATGCCGGAGTTTGATTTTCACCATAGGGTTTCATTGATCGCTTACTCGGCAACTTGTATGAAGCAGGATTTCTACTTTCCCCTTAGCGCTTCATTGATTGTGTACTCTTGAGTGTAGCTCGGGCTGAGAATGACGCAGCCATGGGAAGGTTGACAGTTAAGCCTATCTAGTGACAACCCATCATAGGCTAGCTGGGTGATCTTGCAACTTGTACCATGTCGGAGTTTGATTTTCCCCATAGGGTTTCATTGATCGTGTACTCTTGAGTGTAGCTCGGGCTGAGAAGGTCGCAGCCATGGGAAAGTTGACAGTTAAGCCTATCTAGTGACAGCCCATCATAGGCTAGCTGGGTGATCTTGCAACTTGTACCATGTCGGAGTTTGATTTTCCCCATAGGGTTTCATTGATCGCTTACTCGTGAGTGTAGCACGGGCTGAGAACGTCGCTGCCATGGGAAAGTTGACAGTTAAGCCTATCTAGTGACAACCCATCATAGGCTAGCTGGGTGATCTTGCAACTTGTATCATGCCGGAGTTTGATTTTCACCATAGGGTTTCATTGACCGCTTACTCGGCAACTTGTATGAAGCAGGATTTCTACTTTCCCCTTAGCGCTTCATTGATCGTGTACTCTTGAGTATAGCTCGGGCTGAGAATGACGCAGCCATGGGAAAGTTGACAGTTAAGCCTATCTAGTGACAGCCCATCATAGGCTAGCTGGGTGATCTTGCAACTTGTACCATGTCGGAGTTTGATTTTCCCCATAGGGTTTCATTGATCGCTTACTCGTGAGTGTAGCACGGGCTGAGAAGGTCGCTGCCATGGGAAAGTTGACAGGTAAGCCTATCTAGTGACAACCCATCATAGGCTAGCTGGGTGATCTTGCAACTTGTATCATGCCGGAGTTTGATTTTCACCATAGGGTTTCATTGATCGCTTACTCGGCAACTTGTATGAAGCAGGATTTCTACTTTCCCCTTAGCGCTTCATTGATTGTGTACTCTTGAGTGTAGCTCGGGCTGAGAATGACGCAGCCATGGGAAAGTTGACAGTTAAGCCTATCTAGTGACAGCCCATCATAGGCTAGCTGGGTGATCTTGCAACTTGTACCATGTCGGAGTTTGATTTTCCCCATAGGGTTTCATTGATCGTGTACTCTTGAGTGTAGCTCGGGCTGAGAAGGTCGCAGCCATGGGAAAGTTGACAGTTAAGCCTATCTAGTGACAGCCCATCATAGGCTAGCTGGGTGATCTTGCAACTTGTACCATGTCGGAGTTTGATTTTCCCCATAGGGTTTCATTGATCGCTTACTCGTGAGTGTAGCACGGGCTGAGAAGGTCGCTGCCATGGGAAAGTTGACAGTTAAGCCTATCTAGTGACAACCCATCATAGGCTAGCTGGGTGATCTTGCAACTTGTATCATGCCGGAGTTTGATTTTCACCATAGGGTTTCATTGACCGCTTACTCGGCAACTTGTATGAAGCAGGATTTCTACTTTCCCCTTAGCGCTTCATTGATTGTGTACTCTTGAGTGTAGCTCGGGCTGAGAATGACGCAGCCATGGGAAAGTTGACAGTTAAGCCTATCTAGTGACAACCCATCATAGGCTAGCTGGGTGATCTTGCAACTTGTACCATGTCGGAGTTTGATTTTCCCCATAGGGTTTCATTGATCGTGTACTCTTGAGTGTAGCTCGGGCTGAGAAGGTCGCAGCCATGGGAAAGTTGACAGTTAAGCCTATCTAGTGACAGCCCATCATAGGCTAGCTGGGTGATCTTGCAACTTGTACCATGTCGGAGTTTAATTTTCCCCATAGGGTTTCATTGATCGCTTACTCGTGAGTGTAGCACGGGCTGAGAAGGTCGCTGCCATGGGAAAGTTGACAGTTAAGCCTATCTAGTGACAACCCATCATAGGCTAGCTGGGTGATCTTGCAACTTGTATCATGCCGGAGTTTGATTTTCACCATAGGGTTTCATTGACCGCTTACTCGGCAACTTGTGTGAAGCAGGATTTCTACTTTCCCCTTAGCGCTTCATTGATCGTGTACTCTTGAGTATAGCTCGGGCTGAGAATGACGCAGCCATGGGAAAGTTGACAGTTAAGCCTATCTAGTGACAGCCCATCATAGGCTAGCTGGGTGATCTTGCAACTTGTACCATGTCGGAGTTTGATTTTCCCCATAGGGTTTCATTGATCGTGTACTCTTGAGTGTAGCTCGGGCTGAGAAGGTCGCAGCCATGGGAAAGTTGACAGTTAAGCCTATCTAGTGACAGCCCATCATAGGCTAGCTGGGTGATCTTGCAGCTTGTACCATGTCGGAGTTTGATTTTCCCCATAGGGTTTCATTGATCGCTTACTCGTGAGTGTAGCACGGGCTGAGAAGGTCGCTGCCATGGGAAAGTTGACAGTTAAGCCTATCTAGTGACAACCCATAATAGGCTAGCTGGGTGATCTTGCAACTTGTATCATGCCGGAGTTTGATTTTCACCATAGGGTTTCATTGATCGCTTACTCGGCAACTTGTATGAAGCAGGATTTTTACTTTCCCCTTAGCGCTTCATTGATCGTGTACTCTTGAGTGTAGCTCGGGCTGAGAAGGTCGCAGCCATGGGAAAGTTGACAGTTAAGCCTATCTAGTGACAGCCCATCATAGGCTAGCTGGGTGATCTTGCAACTTGTACCATGTCGGAGTTTGATTTTCCCCATAGGGTTTCATTGATCGCTTACTCGTGAGTGTAGCACGGGCTGAGAAGGTCGCTGCCATGGGAAAGTTGACAGTTAAGCCTATCTAGTGACAACCCATCATAGGCTAGCTGGGTGATCTTGCAACTTGTATCATGCCGGAGTTTGATTTTCACCATAGGGTTTCATTGATCGCTTACTCGGCAACTTGTATGAAGCAGGATTTCTACTTTCCCCTTAGCGCTTCATTGATTGTGTACTCTTGAGTGTAGCTCGGGCTGAGAATGACGCAGCCATGGGAAAGTTGACAGTTAAGCCTATCTAGTGACAACCCATCATAGGCTAGCTGGGTGATCTTGCAACTTGTACCATGTCGGAGTTTGATTTTCCCCATAGGGTTTCATTGATCGTGTACTCTTGAGTGTAGCTCGGGCTGAGAAGGTCGCAGCCATGGGAAAGTTGACAGTTAAGCCTATCTAGTGACAGCCCATCATAGGCTAGCTGGGTGATCTTGCAACTTGTACCATGTCGGAGTTTGATTTTCCCCATAGGGTTTCATTGATCGCTTACTCGTGAGTGTAGCACGGGCTGAGAAGGTCGCTGCCATGGGAAAGTTGACAGTTAAGCCTATCTAGTGACAACCCATCATAGGCTAGCTGGGTGATCTTGCAACTTGTATCATGCCGGAGTTTGATTTTCACCATAGGGTTTCATTGACCGCTTACTCGGCAACTTGTATGAAGCAGGATTTCTACTTTCCCCTTAGCGCTTCATTGATTGTGTACTCTTGAGTGTAGCTCGGGCTGAGAATGACGCAGCCATGGGAAAGTTGACAGTTAAGCCTATCTAGTGACAACCCATCATAGGCTAGCTGGGAGATCTTGCAACTTGTACCATGTCGGAGTTTGATTTTCCCCATAGGGTTTCATTGATCGTGTACTCTTGAGTGTAGCTCTGGCTAAGAAGGTCGCAGCCATGGGAAAGTTGACAGTTAAGCCTATCTAGTGACAGCCCATCATAGGCTAGCTGGGTGATCTTGCAACTTGTACCATGTCGGAGTTTGATTTTCCCCATAGGGTTTCATTGATCGCTTACTCGTGAGTGTAGCACGGGCTGAGAAGGTCGCTGCCATGGGAAAGTTGACAGTTAAGCCTATCTAGTGACAACCCATCATAGGTTAGCTGGGTGATCTTGCAACTTGTATCATGCCGGAGTTTGATTTTCACCATAGGGTTTCATTGACCGCTTACTCGGCAACTTGTATGAAGCAGGATTTCTACTTTCCCCTTAGCGCTTCATTGATCGTGTACTCTTGAGTATAGCTCGGGCTGAGAATGACGCAGCCATGGGAAAGTTGACAGTTAAGCCTATCTAGTGACAGCCCATCATAGGCTAGCTGGGTGATCTTGTAACTTGTACCATGTCGGAGTTTGATTTTCCCCATAGGGTTTCATTGATCGTGTACTCTTGAGTGTAGCTCGGGCTGAGAAGGTCGCAGCCATGGGAAAGTTGACAGTTAAGCCTATCTAGTGACAGCCCATCATAGGCTAGCTGGGTGATCTTGCAACTTGTACCATGTCGGAGTTTGATTTTCCCCATAGGGTTTCATTGATCGCTTACTCGTGAGTGTAGCACGGGCTGAGAAGGTCGCTGCCATGGGAAAGTTGACAGTTAAGCCTATCTAGTGACAACCCATCATAGGCTAGCTGGGTGATCTTGCAACTTGTATCATGCCGGAGTTTGATTTTCACCATAGGGTTTCATTGACCGCTTACTCGGCAACTTGTATGAAGCAGGATTTCTACTTTCCCCTTAGCGCTTCATTGATCGTGTACTCTTGAGTATAGCTCGGGCTGAGAATGACGCAGCCATGGGAAAGTTGACAGTTAAGCCTATCTAGTGACAGCCCATCATAGGCTAGCTGGGTGATCTTGCAACTTGTACCATGTCGGAGTTTGATTTTCCCCATAGGGTTTCATTGATCGTGTACTCTTGAGTGTAGCTCGGGCTGAGAAGGTCGCAGCCATTGGAAAGTTGACAGTTAAGCCTATCTAGTGACAGCCCATCATAGGCTAGCTGGGTGATCTTGCAACTTGTACCATGTCGGAGTTTGATTTTCCCCATAGGGTTTCATTGATCGCTTACTCGTGAGTGTAGCACGGGCTGAGAAGGTCGCTGCCATGGGAAAGTTGACAGTTAAGCCTATCTAGTGACAACCCATCATAGGCTAGCTGGGTGATCTTGCAACTTGTATCATGCCGGAGTTTGATTTTCACCATAGGGTTTCATTGACCGCTTACTCGGCAACTTGTATGAAGCAGGATTTCTACTTTCCCCTTAGCGCTTCATTGATCGTGTACTCTTGAGTATAGCTCGGGCTGAGAATGACGCAGCCATGGGAAAGTTGACAGTTAAGCCTATCTAGTGACAGCCCATCATAGGCTAGCTGGGTGATCTTGCAACTTGTACCATGTCGGAGTTTGATTTTCCCCATAGGGTTTCATTGATCGTGTACTCTTGAGTGTAGCTCGGGCTGAGAAGGTCGCAGCCATTGGAAAGTTGACAGTTAAGCCTATCTAGTGACAGCCCATCATAGGCTAGCTGGGTGATCTTGCAACTTGTACCATGTCGGAGTTTGATTTTCCCCATAGGGTTTCATTGATCGCTTACTCGTGAGTGTAGCACGGGCTGAGAAGGTCGCTGCCATGGGAAAGTTGACAGTTAAGCCTATCTAGTGACAACCCATCATAGGCTAGCTGGGTGATCTTGCAACTTGTATCATGCCGGAGTTTGATTTTCACCATAGGGTTTCATTGATCGCTTACTCGGCAACTTGTATGAAGCAGGATTTCTACTTTCCCCTTAGCGCTTCATTAATCGTCTACTCTTGAGTGTAGCTCGGGCTGAGAATGACGCAGCCATGGGAAAGTTGACAGTTAAGCCTATCTAGTGACAGCCCATCATAGGCTAGCTGGGTGATCTTGCAACTTGTACCATGTCGGAGTTTGATTTTCCCCATAGGGTTTCATTGATCGTGTACTCTTGAGTGTAGCTCGGGCTGAGAAGGTCGCAGCCATGGGAAAGTTGACAGTTAAGCCTATCTAGTGACAGCCCATCATAGGCTAGCTGGGTGATCTTGCAACTTGTACCATGTCGGAGTTTGATTTTCCCCATAGGGTTTCATTGATCGCTTACTCGTGAGCGTAGCACGGGCTGAGAAGGTCGCTGCCATGGGAAAGTTGACAGTTAAGCCTATCTAGTGACAACCCATCATAGGCTAGCTGGGTGATCTTGCAACTTGTATCATGCCGGAGTTTGATTTTCACCATAGGGTTTCATTGACCGCTTACTCGGCAACTTGTATGAAGCAGGATTTCTACTTTCCCCTTAGCGCTTCATTGATCGTGTACTCTTGAGTATAGCTCGGTCTGAGAATGACGCAGCCATGGGAAAGTTGACAGTTAAGCCTATCTAGTGACAGCCCATCATAGGCTAGCTGGGTGATCTTGCAACTTGTACCATGTCGGAGTTTGATTTTCCCCATAGGGTTTCATTGATCGGGTACTCTTGAGTGTAGCTCGGGCTGAGAAGGTCGCAGCCATGGGAAAGTTGACAGTTAAGCCTATCTAGTGACAGCCCATCATAGGCTAGCTGGGTGATCTTGCAACTTGTACCATGTCGGAATTTGATTTTCCCCATAGGGTTTCATTGATCGCTTACTCGTGAGTGTAGCACGGGCTGAGAATGACGCAGCCATGGGAAAGTTGACAGTTAAGCCTATCTAGTGACAACCCATCATAGGCTAGCTGGGTGATCTTGCAACTTGTACCATGTCGGAGTTTGATTTTCCCCATAGGGTTTCATTGATCGCTTACTCGTGAGTGTAGCACGGGCTGAGAAGGTCGCTGCCATGGGAAAGTTGACAGTTAAGCCTATCTAGTGACAACCCATCATAGGTTAGCTGGGTGATCTTGCAACTTGTATTATGCCGGAGTTTGATTTTCACCATAGGGTTTCATTGACCGCTTACTCGGCAACTTGTATGAAGCAGGATTTCTACTTTCCCCTTAGCGCTTCATTGATCGTGTACTCTTGAGTATAGCTCGGGCTGAGAATGACGCAGCCATGGGAAAGTTGACAGTTAAGCCTATCTAGTGACAGCCCATCATAGGCTAGCTGGGTGATCTTGCAACTTGTACCATGTCGGAGTTTGATTTTCCCCATAGGGTTTCATTGATCGTGTACTCTTGAGTGTAGCTCGGGCTGAGAAGGTCGCAGCCATGGGAAAGTTGACAGTTAAGCCTATCTAGTGACAGCCCATCATAGGCTAGCTGGGTGATCTTGCAACTTGTACCATGTCGGAGTTTGATTTTCCCCATAGGGTTTCATTGATCGCTTACTCGTGAGTGTAGCACGGGCTGAGAAGGTCGCTGCCATGGGAAAGTTGACAGTTAAGCCTATCTAGTGACAACCCATCATAGGCTAGCTGGGTGATCTTGCAACTTGTATCATGCCGGAGTTTGATTTTCACCATAGGGTTTCATTGATCGCTTACTCGGCAACTTGTATGAAGCAGGATTTCTACTTTCCCCTTAGCGCTTCATTGATTGTGTACTCTTGAGTGTAGCTCGGGCTGAGAATGACGCAGCCATGGGAAGGTTGACAGTTAAGCCTATCTAGTGACAACCCATCATAGGCTAGCTGGGTGATCTTGCAACTTGTACCATGTCGGAGTTTGATTTTCCCCATAGGGTTTCATTGATCGTGTACTCTTGAGTGTAGCTCGGGCTGAGAAGGTCGCAGCCATGGGAAAGTTGACAGTTAAGCCTATCTAGTGACAGCCCATCATAGGCTAGCTGGGTGATCTTGCAACTTGTACCATGTCGGAGTTTGATTTTCCCCATAGGGTTTCATTGATCGCTTACTCGTGAGTGTAGCACGGGCTGAGAACGTCGCTGCCATGGGAAAGTTGACAGTTAAGCCTATCTAGTGACAACCCATCATAGGCTAGCTGGGTGATCTTGCAACTTGTATCATGCCGGAGTTTGATTTTCACCATAGGGTTTCATTGACCGCTTACTCTGCAACTTGTATGAAGCAGGATTTCTACTTTCCCCTTAGCGCTTCATTGATCGTGTACTCTTGAGTATAGCTCGGGCTGAGAAGGTCGCAGCCATGGGAAAGTTGACAGTTAAGCCTATCTAGTGACAGCCCATCATAGGCTAGCTGGGTGATCTTGCAACTTGTACCATGTCGGAGTTTGATTTTCCCCATAGGGTTTCATTGATCGCTTACTCGTGAGTGTAGCACGGGCTGAGAAGGTCGCTGCCATGGGAAAGTTGACAGTTAAGCCTATCTAGTGACAACCCATAATAGGCTAGCTGGGTGATCTTGCAACTTGTATCATGCCGGAGTTTGATTTTCACCATAGGGTTTCATTGATCGCTTACTCGGCAACTTGTATGAAGCAGGATTTCTACTTTCCCCTTAGCGCTTCATTGATCGTGTACTCTTGAGTGTAGCTCGGGCTGAGAAGGTCGCAGCCATGGGAAAGTTGACAGTTAAGCCTATCTAGTGACAGCCCATCATAGGCTAGCTGGGTGATCTTGCAACTTGTACCATGTCGGAGTTTGATTTTCCCCATAGGGTTTCATTGATCGCTTACTCGTGAGTGTAGCACGGGCTGAGAAGGTCGCTGCCATGGGAAAGTTGACAGTTAAGCCTATCTAGTGACAACCCATCATAGGCTAGCTGGGTGATCTTGCAACTTGTATCATGCCGGAGTTTGATTTTCACCATAGGGTTTCATTGATCGCTTACTCGGCAACTTGTATGAAGCAGGATTTCTACTTTCCCCTTAGCGCTTCATTGATTGTGTACTCTTGAGTGTAGCTCGGGCTGAGAATGACGCAGCCATGGGAAAGTTGACAGTTAAGCCTATCTAGTGACAACCCATCATAGGCTAGCTGGGTGATCTTGCAACTTGTACCATGTCGGAGTTTGATTTTCCCCATAGGGTTTCATTGATCGTGTACTCTTGAGTGTAGCTCGGGCTGAGAAGGTCGCAGCCATGGGAAAGTTGACAGTTAAGCCTATCTAGTGACAGCCCATCATAGGCTAGCTGGGTGATCTTGCAACTTGTACCATGTCGGAGTTTGATTTTCCCCATAGGGTTTCATTGATCGCTTACTCGTGAGTGTAGCACGGGCTGAGAAGGTCGCTGCCATGGGAAAGTTGACAGTTAAGCCTATCTAGTGACAACCCATCATAGGCTAGCTGGGTGATCTTGCAACTTGTATCATGCCGGAGTTTGATTTTCACCATAGGGTTTCATTGATCGCTTACTCGGCAACTTGTATGAAGCAGGATTTCTACTTTCCCCTTAGCGCTTCATTGATTGTGTACTCTTGAGTGTAGCTCGGGCTGAGAATGACGCAGCCATGGGAAGGTTGACAGTTAAGCCTATCTAGTGACAACCCATCATAGGCTAGCTGGGTGATCTTGCAACTTGTACCATGTCGGAGTTTGATTTTCCCCATAGGGTTTCATTGATCGTGTACTCTTGAGTGTAGCTCGGGCTGAGAAGGTCGCAGCCATGGGAAAGTTGACAGTTAAGCCTATCTAGTGACAGCCCATCATAGGCTAGCTGGGTGATCTTGCAACTTGTACCATGTCGGAGTTTGATTTTCCCCATAGGGTTTCATTGATCGCTTACTCGTGAGTGTAGCACGGGCTGAGAACGTCGCTGCCATGGGAAAGTTGACAGTTAAGCCTATCTAGTGACAACCCATCATAGGCTAGCTGGGTGATCTTGCAACTTGTATCATGCCGGAGTTTGATTTTCACCATAGGGTTTCATTGACCGCTTACTCTGCAACTTGTATGAAGCAGGATTTCTACTTTCCCCTTAGCGCTTCATTGATCGTGTACTCTTGAGTATAGCTCGGGCTGAGAAGGTCGCAGCCATGGGAAAGTTGACAGTTAAGCCTATCTAGTGACAGCCCATCATAGGCTAGCTGGGTGATCTTGCAACTTGTACCATGTCGGAGTTTGATTTTCCCCATAGGGTTTCATTGATCGCTTACTCGTGAGTGTAGCACGGGCTGAGAAGGTCGCTGCCATGGGAAAGTTGACAGTTAAGCCTATCTAGTGACAACCCATCATAGGTTAGCTGGGTGATCTTGCAACTTGTATCATGCCGGAGTTTGATTTTCACCATAGGGTTTCATTGACCGCTTACTCGGCAACTTGTATGAAGCAGGATTTCTACTTTCCCCTTAGCGCTTCATTGATCGTGTACTCTTGAGTATAGCTCGGGCTGAGAATGACGCAGCCATGGGAAAGTTGACAGTTAAGCCTATCTAGTGACAGCCCATCATAGGCTAGCTGGGTGATCTTGTAACTTGTACCATGTCGGAGTTTGATTTTCCCCATAGGGTTTCATTGATCGTGTACTCTTGAGTGTAGCTCGGGCTGAGAAGGTCGCAGCCATGGGAAAGTTGACAGTTAAGCCTATCTAGTGACAGCCCATCATAGGCTAGCTGGGTGATCTTGCAACTTGTACCATGTCGGAGTTTGATTTTCCCCATAGGGTTTCATTGATCGCTTACTCGTGAGTGTAGCACGGGCTGAGAAGGTCGCTGCCATGGGAAAGTTGACAGTTAAGCCTATCTAGTGACAACCCATCATAGGCTAGCTGGGTGATCTTGCAACTTGTATCATGCCGGAGTTTGATTTTCACCATAGGGTTTCATTGACCGCTTACTCGGCAACTTGTATGAAGCAGGATTTCTACTTTCCCCCTTAGCGCTTCATTGATCGTGTACTCTTGAGTATAGCTCGGGCTGAGAATGACGCAGCCATGGGAAAGTTGACAGTTAAGCCTATCTAGTGACAGCCCATCATAGGCTAGCTGGGTGATCTTGCAACTTGTACCATGTCGGAGTTTGATTTTCCCCATAGGGTTTCATTGATCGTGTACTCTTGAGTGTAGCTCGGGCTGAGAAGGTCGCAGCCATTGGAAAGTTGACAGTTAAGCCTATCTAGTGACAGCCCATCATAGGCTAGCTGGGTGATCTTGCAACTTGTACCATGTCGGAGTTTGATTTTCCCCATAGGGTTTCATTGATCGCTTACTCGTGAGTGTAGCACGGGCTGAGAAGGTCGCTGCCATGGGAAAGTTGACAGTTAAGCCTATCTAGTGACAACCCATCATAGGCTAGCTGGGTGATCTTGCAACTTGTATCATGCCGGAGTTTGATTTTCACCATAGGGTTTCATTGACCGCTTACTCGGCAACTTGTATGAAGCATGATTTCTACTTTCCCCTTAGCGCTTCATTGATCGTGTACTCTTGAGTATAGCTCGGGCTGAGAATGACGCAGCCATGGGAAAGTTGACAGTTAAGCCTATCTAGTGACAGCCCATCATAGGCTAGCTGGGTGATCTTGCAACTTGTACCATGTCGGAGTTTGATTTTCCCCATAGGGTTTCATTGATCGTGTACTCTTGAGTGTAGCTCGGGCTGAGAAGGTCGCAGCCATTGGAAAGTTGACAGTTAAGCCTATCTAGTGACAGCCCATCATAGGCTAGCTGGGTGATCTTGCAACTTGTACCATGTCGGAGTTTGATTTTCCCCATAGGGTTTCATTGATCGCTTACTCGTGAGTGTAGCACGGGCTGAGAAGGTCGCTGCCATGGGAAAGTTGACAGTTAAGCCTATCTAGTGACAACCCATCATAGGCTAGCTGGGTGATCTTGCAACTTGTATCATGCCGGAGTTTGATTTTCACCATAGGGTTTCATTGATCGCTTACTCGGCAACTTGTATGAAGCAGGATTTCTACTTTCCCCTTAGCGCTTCATTAATCGTCTACTCTTGAGTGTAGCTCGGGCTGAGAATGACGCAGCCATGGGAAAGTTGACAGTTAAGCCTATCTAGTGACAGCCCATCATAGGCTAGCTGGGTGATCTTGCAACTTGTACCATGTCGGAGTTTGATTTTCCCCATAGGGTTTCATTGATCGTGTACTCTTGAGTGTAGCTCGGGCTGAGAAGGTCGCAGCCATGGGAAAGTTGACAGTTAAGCCTATCTAGTGACAGCCCATCATAGGCTAGCTGGGTGATCTTGCAACTTGTACCATGTCGGAGTTTGATTTTCCCCATAGGGTTTCATTGATCGCTTACTCGTGAGCGTAGCACGGGCTGAGAAGGTCGCTGCCATGGGAAAGTTGACAGTTAAGCCTATCTAGTGACAACCCATCATAGGCTAGCTGGGTGATCTTGCAACTTGTATCATGCCGGAGTTTGATTTTCACCATAGGGTTTCATTGACCGCTTACTCGGCAACTTGTATGAAGCAGGATTTCTACTTTCCCCTTAGCGCTTCATTGATCGTGTACTCTTGAGTATAGCTCGGTCTGAGAATGACGCAGCCATGGGAAAGTTGACAGTTAAGCCTATCTAGTGACAGCCCATCATAGGCTAGCTGGGTGATCTTGCAACTTGTACCATGTCGGAGTTTGATTTTCCCCATAGGGTTTCATTGATCGGGTACTCTTGAGTGTAGCTCGGGCTGAGAAGGTCGCAGCCATGGGAAAGTTGACAGTTAAGCCTATCTAGTGACAGCCCATCATAGGCTAGCTGGGTGATCTTGCAACTTGTACCATGTCGGAATTTGATTTTCCCCATAGGGTTTCATTGATCGCTTACTCGTGAGTGTAGCACGGGCTGAGAATGACGCAGCCATGGGAAAGTTGACAGTTAAGCCTATCTAGTGACAACCCATCATAGGCTAGCTGGGTGATCTTGCAACTTGTACCATGTCGGAGTTTGATTTTCCCCATAGGGTTTCATTGATCGCTTACTCGTGAGTGTAGCACGGGCTGAGAAGGTCGCTGCCATGGGAAAGTTGACAGTTAAGCCTATCTAGTGACAACCCATCATAGGTTAGCTGGGTGATCTTGCAACTTGTATTATGCCGGAGTTTGATTTTCACCATAGGGTTTCATTGACCGCTTACTCGGCAACTTGTATGAAGCAGGATTTCTACTTTCCCCTTAGCGCTTCATTGATCGTGTACTCTTGAGTATAGCTCGGGCTGAGAATGACGCAGCCATGGGAAAGTTGACAGTTAAGCCTATCTAGTGACAGCCCATCATAGGCTAGCTGGGTGATCTTGCAACTTGTACCATGTCGGAGTTTGATTTTCCCCATAGGGTTTCATTGATCGTGTACTCTTGAGTGTAGCTCGGGCTGAGAAGGTCGCAGCCATGGGAAAGTTGACAGTTAAGCCTATCTAGTGACAGCCCATCATAGGCTAGCTGGGTGATCTTGCAACTTGTACCATGTCGGAGTTTGATTTTCCCCATAGGGTTTCATTGATCGCTTACTCGTGAGTGTAGCACGGGCTGAGAAGGTCGCTGCCATGGGAAAGTTGACAGTTAAGCCTATCTAGTGACAACCCATCATAGGCTAGCTGGGTGATCTTGCAACTTGTATCATGCCGGAGTTTGATTTTCACCATAGGGTTTCATTGATCGCTTACTCGGCAACTTGTATGAAGCAGGATTTCTACTTTCCCCTTAGCGCTTCATTGATTGTGTACTCTTGAGTGTAGCTCGGGCTGAGAATGACGCAGCCATGGGAAGGTTGACAGTTAAGCCTATCTAGTGACAACCCATCATAGGCTAGCTGGGTGATCTTGCAACTTGTACCATGTCGGAGTTTGATTTTCCCCATAGGGTTTCATTGATCGTTGTACTCTTGAGTGTAGCTCGGGCTGAGAAGGTCGCAGCCATGGGAAAGTTGACAGTTAAGCCTATCTAGTGACAGCCCATCATAGGCTTAGCTGGGTGATCTTGCAACTTGTACCATGTCGGAGTTTGATTTTCCCCATAGGGTTTCATTGATCGCTTACTCGTGAGTGTAGCACGGGCTGAGAACGTCGCTGCCATGGGAAAGTTGACAGTTAAGCCTATCTAGTGACAACCCATCATAGGCTAGCTGGGTGATCTTGCAACTTGTATCATGCCGGAGTTTGATTTTCACCATAGGGTTTCATTGACCGCTTACTCTGCAACTTGTATAAAGCAGGATTTCTACTTTCCCCCTTAGCGCTTCATTGATCGTTGTACTCTTGAGTATAGCTCGGGCTGAGAAGGTCGCAGCCATGGGAAAGTTGACAGTTAAGCCTATCTAGTGACAGCCCATCATAGGCTAGCTGGGTGATCTTGCAAACTTGTACCATGTCGGAGTTTGATTTTCCCCATAGGGTTTCATTGATCGCTTACTCGTGACGTGTAGCACGGGCTGAGAAGGTCGCTGCCATGGGAAAGTTGACAGTTAAGCCTATCTAGTGACAACCCATAATAGGCTAGCTGGGTGATCTTGCAACTTGTATCATGCCGGAGTTTTGATTTTCACCATAGGGTTTCATTGATCGCTTACTCGGCAACTTGTATGAAGCAGGATTTCTACTTTCCCCTTAGCGCTTCATTGATCGTGTACTCTTGAGTGTAGCTCGGGCTGAGAAGGTCGCAGCAGCCATGGGAAAGTTGACAGTTAAGCCTATCTAGTGACAGCCCATCATAGGCTAGCTGGGGTGATCTTGCAACTTGTACCATGTCGGAGTTTGATTTTCCCCATAGGGTTTCATTGATCGCTTACTCGTGAGTGTAGCACGGGCTGAGAAGGTCGCTGCCATGGGAAAGTTGACAGTTAAGCCTATCTAGTGGACAACCCATCATAGGCTAGCTGGGTGATCTTGCAACTTGTATCATGCCGGAGTTTGATTTTCACCATAGGGTTTCATTGATCGCTTACTCGGCAACTTGTATGAAGCAGGATTTCTACTTTCCCCTTAGCGCTTCATTGATTGTGTACTCTTGAGTGTAGCTCGGGCTGAGAATGACGCAGCCATGGGAAAGTTGACAGTTAAGCCTATCTAGTGACAACCCATCATAGGCTAGCTGGGTGATTGTTGCAACTTGTACCATGTCGGAGTTTGATTTTCCCCATAGGGTTTCATTGATCGTGTACTCTTGAGTGTAGCTCGGGCTGAGAAGGGTCGCAGCCATGGGAAAGTTGACAGTTAAGCCTATCTAGTGACAGCCCATCATAGGCTTAGCTGGGTGATCTTGCAACTTGTACCATGTCGGAGTTTGATTTTCCCCAATAGGGTTTCATTGATCCGCTTACTCGTGAGTGTAGCACGGGCTGAGAGAAGGTCGCTGCCATGGGAAAGTTGACAGTTAAGCCTATCTAGTGACAACCCATCATAGGCTAGCTTGGGTGATCTTGCAACTTGTATCATGCCGAGAGTTTGATTTTTCACCATAGGGGTTTCATTGATCGCTTACTCGGCAACTTGTATGAAGCAGGATTTCTACTTTCCACCTTAGCGCTTCATTGATTGTGTACTCTTGAGTGTAGCTCGGGCTGAGAATGACGCAGCCATGGGAAGGTTGACAGTTAAGCCTATCTAGTGACAACCCATCATAGGCTAGCTGGGTGATCTTGCAACTTGTACCATGTCGGAGTTTGATTTTCCCCATAGGGTTTCATTGATCGTGTACTCTTGAGTGTAGCTCGGGCTGAGAAGGTCGCAGCCATGGGAAAGTTGACAGTTAAGCCTATCTAGTGACAGCCCATCATAGGCTAGCTGGGTGATCTTGCAACTATGTACCATGTCGGAGTTTGATTTTCCCCATAGGGTTTCATTGATCGCTTACTCGTGAGTGGAGTGTAGCACGGGCTGAGAACGTCGCTGCCATGGGAAAGTTGACAGTTAAGCCTATCTAGTGACAACCCATCATAGGCTAGCTGGGTGATCTTGCCAACTTGTATCATGCCGAGAGTTTGATTTTCACCATAGGGTTTCATTGACCGCTTACTCTGCAACTTGTATGAAGCAGGATTTCTACTTTCCCCCTTAGCGCTTCATTGATCGTGTACTCTTGAGTATAGCTCGGGCTGAGAAGGTCGCAGCCATGGGAAAGTTGACAGTTAAGCCTATCTAGTGACAGCCCATCATAGGCTAGCTGGGTGATCTTGCAACTTGTACCATGTCGGAGTTTGATTTTCCCCATAGGGTTTCATTGATCGCTTACTCGTGAGTGTAGCACGGGCTGAGAAGGTCGCTGCCATGGGAAAGTTGACAGTTAAGCCTATCTAGTGACAACCCATAATAGGCTAGCTGGGTGATCTTGCAACTTGTATCATGCCGGAGTTTGATTTTCACCATAGGGTTTCATTGATCGCTTACTCGGCAACTTGTATGAAGCAGGATTTCTACTTTCCCCCTTAGCGCTTCATTGATCGTGTACTCTTGAGTGTAGCTCGGGCCTGAGAAGGTCGCAGCCATGGGAAAGTTGACAGTTAAGCCTATCTAGTGACAGCCCATCATAGGCTAGCTGGGTGATCTTGCAACTTGTACCATGTCGGAGTTTGATTTTCCCCATAGGGTTTCATTGATCGCTTACTCGTGAGTGTAGCACGGGCTGAGAAGGTCGCTGCCATGGGAAAGTTGACAGTTAAGCCTATCTAGTGACAACCCATCATAGGCTAGCTGGGTGATCTTGCAACTTGTATCATGCCGGAGTTTGATTTTCACCATAGGGTTTCATTGATCGCTTACTCGGCAACTTGTATGAAGCAGGATTTCTACTTTCCCCTTAGCGCTTTCATTGATTGTGTACTCTTGAGTGTAGCTCGGGCTGAGAATGACGCAGCCATGGGAAAGTTGACAGTTAAGCCTATCTAGTGACAACCCATCATAGGCTAGCTGGGTGATCTTGCAACTTGTACCATGTCGGAGTTTGATTTTCCCCATAGGGTTTCATTGATCGTGTACTCTTGAGTGTAGCTCGGGCTGGAGAAGGTCGCAGCCATGGGAAAGTTGACAGTTCAGTAAGCCTATCTAGTGACAGCCCATCATAGGCTAGCTGGGTTGATCTTGCAACTTGTACCATGTCGGAGTTTGATTTTCCCCATAGGGTTTCATTGATCGCTTTACTCGTGAGTGTAGCACGGGCTGAGAAGGGTCGCTGCCATGGGAAAGGTTGACAGTTAAGCCTATCTAGTGACAACCCATCATAGGTTAGCTGGGTGATCTTGCAACTTGTATCATGCCGGAGTTTGATTTTCACCATAGGGTTTCATTGACCGCTTACTCGGCAACTTGTATGAAGCAGGATTTCTACTTTCCCCTTAGCGCTTCATTGATCGTGTACTCTTGAGTATAGCTCGGGCTGAGAATGACGCAGCCATGGGAAAGTTGACAGTTAAGCCTATCTAGTGACAGCCCATCATAGGCTAGCTGGGTGATCTTGTAACTTGTACCATGT